>NW_022262599.1:12500-46024 GCF_002021735.2 Oncorhynchus kisutch | reverse complement strand
CTGTCCATGAACAAGCTGCACCTTCCCAAAGTCATCACTTCATCATCAACACCAGCTTGTTCAAGTAAGCTTCTTGATCATCTCTGAAGAGACTGGTTGATGACTCACATGCCCACACCATGCATCACATGAGAAGGTGGTGTCCACAGACACACTATCCGCCATAGTAGAGGTGAAGGGGAGGTGAAGGGAGAGGCCGATATCACTTATGAGGTGTGTTAAGGCTCCTTCAATGTCACAGCAGGGATTGGGCTATCCAGCAGTGGTTGGACGACGGAGCTTTGTATTGATGCTCCAAATTCCATTGGTTGGATCACCAGCAGTGGTTGGACATCCGGAACTCCATAGATGTGACATTTATTGGCTGGACAAATGAGCTTGGTTCTACAGTTCCACTTACGATAGACATGTCTTATAAAGGCTTGTGTCCTGTTACCAAAGGTGTCAGTGGCCTGCTATATACCTACAGCTCTACAATGGACTCACTTGCCAATGTCACACTGGATAATGTTACAATGTTGAATAGACCATCACACTACCCAGAGTCGGATTCACATTGTTATAGTCTCTATGAATACAGTCGCACCATTTACATCCCTTTCTTTCACACGCTGGTTATGATCACGGGCTTGGTTGTCAATTTATACATGGTCATCACGCTCTACTGTTCCTGTTCAAAGTACTCGGGGAGGCAAAGGAAGGTCCTCAGTGATGTCGACGTCTTATTTTCACATCTGGGGGTCTGTGACATAGCCACTTTGCTGACTATCCCAGTGTGGGTTACGCAGACGATTCTCGTGAGGGGCTGGGTGTTTGGCTTCGTGATGTGCAAACTGCTGAAAGGGGTGATCTCGGTAGGTAACAGCAATCTTAGCCCATGAGGACATGTACACATAAGCATGTCCAACCAGCTCAACTAACGACATGTCCTTTGTTCCCTTATTCCTTACAGTTCTGTTTCCGAGTACTGAATAGTTCTCATGGTCTAGATCAACATAGAGAGAGTACATGAAGTGGTACACAACAGGACAACACTGAAGTGTCTTGTGACAGACGTGCTGCAAGCAGAAGGAGAATCGTGGCTCGATTGTGTGCCTGTGTACCCATGCTCTCGGCTCTCTTGGACATCTGCTATACACTGTTCGTCCCATATCCGAGACTAACATGATCGTGTCCAACGCTATGCATCCGAGTCTCTGGCTTACAGTCTTCTGGGTGAGGATGAGCATTGTTTCATCATACCTATTGTCGTTCTCGTTTACTGCAACGGCATGATAGTGTACAGTGTCAGACAGCACGTGAAACGGAATTTGTTTGGACTCAAGATGAAACGGGCACAGATCTTGACCTTTCTCACTGCCACGTTCTTTATGTGCTGCTGGCTACCCTTCATTGCAAGCACCATTTACTACCGCTCCCATGTCCAGTGTGAGGAGGTGAAGTACGTGGTGCTCAATGTCTGCATAGCTATAGGGAACATGCACTGTATCACCAGTCCCACCTTGTATCTAATTATGAGGGCCCGCAGGGGTGCCCAAAGCGCTTTTAGTCTCCGAAGCAGAGATACTCCTCCACCTGAGCGAAAGGGCACTGGTGCAAACACAGCCTGCTAGTCCGAACAATCCACAAGGTGTATCTGTAATGACTAGGTGTAATCCCCCCCCCCCCCCCCCCCCCCAAAGAAGGGACATTTCTATGTGTGCAACAAGCCCAGCTACTGTATGCCAAAAATGAACTTGGACCTCAGGCAGTAGGCGAGAGGCTGGATGTCATGATGCTGTTGAAGTTGTTACCACTGATAAATGACCTTGAATCATCCATGATATGTAATATCACTGTTACATGTGGACATTGTGTGTGTGCCATCTCTGTGAAAGACATATCTAAACTAAATGTATACTGTGTATCATTCTGAATAAAACATGACAAACCCACTTTAGCTGAATGTTAGACATGTGCAGTTTATTAAAACATAAAATATAGTCACTGAAACACCATTGTGCTGAAACTACACCATATCCACAGTCATATCCATGGTTTGACAACCTAGGTTTGATATCGATCGCACTCGCCCACTCGATGGGGGCATACGTCGAAGAGCTGAGCATTGTTATGCAAGGACATATCAAAGAAGTCTCTACACTGGATCTTTGGGGTGATGTCCGAGTTCTGGTTGTTGATAACATCTGTATGATGCATCGAAGGATCACTATCAGCAAATAGGTCTTGGCTGTTATCGGCCCATGTTGGACACGTCTGCCTCACAGCAAGGCTGTTCTGCTCAGGATCATCCAACCTCAAAGTGTTGTACTCGACCCAGGTTGGACACGTCTGCCTCACAGCAAGGCTGTTCTGCTCAGGGTCATCCAACCTGACGTGTCCGGTTGTGCTCATGTCATCTAACATCAAGAAGGCGCTGGCACATAGAGCTTCTATCCTCTCGAGTAGTGCTGTGTAAGAGCTGACAAAATCATCCCCGTACACCCTGTACTGATCCACAGGCATGCGGATGAACTGGATGAAACTCGTGTTCTCAAACGACATGGCAAAGCGGGACATTCCCATGACACTGAGGCACTTACTAACTAGAGGGTTGAGCTTAACCTTCTCCCGCCTCTGCTGCCTCTCTCGCCTCTCTCGTCGGTGCTGTTGAAGAGATCTAGACCGAGAATACATGATGTATGATGCACAGTCCAACGTAGTCTGTAACGTATTGTAAAATAGTATGACTTTATGGAAATGTAACTTAGAGAGCATAAGGTTCACTGTGAACACTGTGGACTGATCTAGATAGCTTTACAATTAACCAGGTTGTCGTTGGTTGTATGTGTGAACAAGTCTATGTGCCTGCAGTCAATGACTGAATACGTCTGAGATGTAGACCCTTTTGTACCTAATGTCACTGCTTATGACACATGATAAATGAAAGCAAAGTAAACAGTTGTCCAACGTGTGATCTCTTCATCCAGTCATAATCTGTCATACCCATAAAGGACATTTGCCATATCATATCAAAGAGGGTGATATAATAACATAATCATTATACAGAGGTTACTGGGTTGCATGTACACTTTATTTACATGGTGTTATTTACATGGTCTTTGTTATATGTCACAACAACCATTCAGGGTCTACCAATTTATATGGGCATCTGCTCTCACATTAGTATCAGCTGTTGTCTACACCCTCGAACCTGGGGCGTTTTCTTTTTTCCACTCTCAGCCTTTCCACAGAGCCTCTGGGCTGGTGATCATTATTAGTCCTTTTATGTCCCTTGCTACTTGTCCTGGGTACTTGATCTAGACGTTGCTTCTGAGTCCTACATTCTTGTGTGTCACTAGCAGGCCTCATACCCTTTCTCAGGGCAAGTGCTGAGCGCCCGTTTGCCTCGAGCAGTCCAGTTGTCATGGCACAGAGTTTCCGGGAATGCCAAGGCCTTGCAGTTATCAACTCTCCCTTTACATCCACCATTGTCGCAGCGTAGTCCCGTTTCAACATCTCAACCGAGAACACGTCAGTGCCGTGAACCTTGTTGAACACGTCGGTCGCGTCCTTCCACTCCCAATCCTCCTCTAACTCAGCTAAGTGACCGCGAGTGTCTCGGTTGACTCTCAACAGTATCTTTTCCTGGTGATACACGGTCCGTGTGGTGCAAAACGAGCTAACGTTTTTCACGGGTACACCAGAGTATTCCGCTGAGTAAACGCTCAGTCTGGGTCCGTGAAAGGTGCCTCTCAGGCCTAGTCTAGATTCTTTCAGGTGTCTTTTATCATAGGCTTCCTTAGGTGCATTCGGCGACATTGCCTTTCTGACAACCCCCCCATAATACAAGGGAGCAGAGCACTGGAAAGTCTCCCCTCCCAGCACGCACTTGTTGAAAGTGAGTTCGTTTAGTGGTTCTATTGCAGCCGTGGCTTCCAGTATTAGGGACCGCAGCGGATCCTTGTTGAAGTCCAAGGTGAATATCAATCTTGGCATAGGCGGCTGATCTTCACTGCTTTCATTGGCAAACTGCCCAAAAGCATTCACGTCCTGGAAGTGTCCTTTCTCGTAAGCCTCCACCATAGCTTCACCCAACTGATCCCAAAAGCCTGAGTGAGACCTTGGAGCGTATAGGGCAAGGATATCATATACCGCTTCAAGTGGAACTGTGACAGAACCTACTTTCTTGCAATGATTAGAGGCTCCTCTCCTGATATGCGGAGCATTGTGGTTTGTGGCGTATCTGTACGTACACAGCTTGTAAGTTGTTATAGCAGAGTTCGTACCCTGCCGAGCCGGGACCTTGCATGTGGAGCACAGCAAAAGCATCCCGTTCGCAACATCGTTGCCACCCTTGATCTCTTTATCAGAAAAAAACATGGCATCTATACCCAAAATGGACAGGTGTCCATTTTTCAAACTAGTCTTCAGCTGCTGCTCATGGATCTGGGTTAAGATGTACCCTAGCACCTTGCAGGCAAAGTTACCCTGTATGTCGACCGCACGGGGACATATGTCCGGAAGACAGGCCGCAGTGCACAGCTTGTAGACAGCGTTGGTCTCTAGGCAGATCTGTCCGAAGGAAAGCTGGTTCAGAGCTTTCAGCCTGTTCTTGTTCATCTGCTTCATGTAACCCCTCAGGTGGGGATAATCCTTCTCATCTGGAATCTCTGTCCACGGAGGGATCCATATGTCAAAGACAAAGTGGCATGCCAACTTCATGGCCTCAGCAAACACAAGCTGGTTGATGCAGAACGAAACCCTCCGACTGACGACTCCCGTGCACACAATGTGACTATCGTATAATGCTGCAAGGCATGCATCCCTGCTGGTGTCGAACCTCACACCGAACTGCATTATCTCGGACTCTGCAATCATGGTCGCTGACTGTATCAGGTTCTGCCTATACAGACACACTGCAGCTATACGGTCCATCTTGAGTTTGACTACTGTGTCCTGTATCTGATTGGTGCTACGCGTGCGAGTTACATGCTCGGGAAACTCAGATTCCATGATCAGACACCGGTCGGCCCAAGCGTCGCTCACAAAGCCCATTGTGTTGGTGTTCCACACAAAGCCGCAGTTGTGGACAGCGTGGTACTTCACAGTGTCCACCTTGCCGCTGCTCATGTCTCTGGTTACCACATCGCTCTCCAGTACGCTGGTGTCTAACAGGTTCTTGAACGTATTGGGGATCACGTTGGACTCTTTGTCGACTGATTTCAAGTTCTTCTCGTGTGATATATGAGCATCGTCTATCATGACTACACACGAGTTCCTCTTCTGCTTGTACTTGAAAGACTGCGGGGTGAAAGAAGTCAGAGTCTCTATGCAGCCTTTTACCTTCCTGAACTGGTAGTTTAGCACGTTGTTTGCGTAACTCTTACCTTCACCGGGACCCGTAACGTTTAAGAGCATAATCCGTTCGATGGTGTACCTGGGAGCGGTGTTGGTGATAATGTAATTGAACGTTGTAGACGCCTGAAACAACCTGCCCACTTGAAGGCTGTCACAGAACAAGTAGCGCACCAATGCTTGGTCGTACACTTTCACCGGATTCAGAGGGTCCGAATGCTCCGGATAGTCATCGTCATTGCCAGGCGCCAGGTATAGCGACTCGTGTATCTCGGTGAGGTCGTGACCGAGAGACAAGCTCGAGTTTCTCATGTTGTCGTCTATCACGTCTGTCAAACCTTGGTATAGTGAGTCTTTCTCACTGAACTGGTGCCTGACAAGGATATTGAACACCATATCCACTATGCTCTCGAACTGTCTGCGGCCTCTGTACCTGACTTTCATTTCCTTGCTGAGGCGCTCCAGTTTTCCCAGATGAGGGTACAGGTGCGCAAAGTAGTAGCTGTGGTCGTCTTTACTCACAATGAAGGGGTGATGCTCTGAGGCGTTGTAGAAACAGGAATATGAGGTCTGACACTCTCCGCTACACTCTCCAATGTGGTCCTTGGTGAGCATTGTCTTGCAATAACACTGTCCTTTCTTCAGCAAAGACGCGATAGCTTTAGTTCTGCGTCTACTCTTTACATCACGTAATACCCTGGCAATGCGGCTCTTGGTGACGGGCATGTGCCTGTGGATCAGAGAGTTGAGAAATAGGTCCGGGTTCTCCCTGTCAATGAGTTTCTCCACAGAGTACCTGAATACCAAGAGACCTCTGATGTCAACATCCATGCTTCCCGAGGACCTGTTGAGATCGACCGTGAAACGTTTCAGTCTTTCCACAAATCTCATATCCTCGGGAATGGTTGAGTTGTAGCACGTTTCAACAACCTTCTGTTTCAGCCATTGCATGCTCGTCAGTTTAGACATGATTGCTAGGAACAAGTTCTTGGATTCACCTTTGCTTGTACTGTCTGTGATCCTCCCTATGGAGGTCTCCAGAACATTGAGATTTAGGTCCATTATAGACTCTGGTAAGAAAACCACCTGCCTCCCTGACTGACAGGCTGGGGTGTACATGGAACCCTGTAGTTCCTTCACCTTCTTCCTATCCACCTTGGTAGCATTCAGTGTATCACTGCGGATATCCACCCAGTCGAACATGGAGCCTAGCTCTCCCTTGCTGTCTCTCATCACTATCATAGCATTGTTGATGGATGATGCCCTTTTCCTAACCAATTGCAGTCGCATGAAAGCGTTGAACGCCTCCTCAAAGGCTTCTGTCATGTCATTGTCAGTTGCTTGATGTGGGGACGTGTCGTAATTGGTGTCAGACCTGGCGTCATCTCCTCTGAACACATCCATGTTCACACTCATGTTCATGAGACTGAGCAACTGGGTACTGGACACATCCCCATCCGTATCACCAGAGGCGGCCAGTGTGCTTAACTGGGACTGTACAGCGAGGCTAGACGATGGCGTATTTGTTTCACATGGCTCCTCCTTACTCATGTCTAGGATAAAACAGAATATGCGCCCCTGAGCAAAATCCTCTCTGATAGGTGGTGACATACTGCAGAGTTACTTGGAGAACCTCGCCTTTGCAGCAATATGTCAGGTAAAGGAGAAATTGGAAAGTAGCTCTGTCCTTTGGTGACAACGCTCCGAAAGACAGCTCATCTGATATCCTGTCATGTAGTATGTCAGTGTCAACCGCTAAGAAGAAGGCTCTCCTATTTGAAGGCACCTTCACTGTTTCTAACACAGCTGTATTTGCTTGTCTGTGAGGCAAAACATTACAATAGGTTGACACCGGTGTATTTTTCTTAGTGGCCATGCTTTCATAGTGTTGTCTTCTCTGGTCTAACACAATTGAGAGCTCTAGAGCCTACTTCCTAACTCCTTGGCATACATGTTACACTAAACCTCATGTCCTTGACAGGTTACTTCAGCTCTGAACAGTGAAGTCAGTTTCTCAGAGTTGGATAAGTCAGCCGTGTTTGGATACATGAGCACGTGACTGAACCGGACACTTCAGCTCTGAACAGAGAAGTCAGTGTCTCGTATTTGGATAAGTCAGCCGTGTTTGGATACATGAGCACGTGACTGGACCGGACACTTCAGCTCTGAACAGAGAAGTCAGTGTCTCGTATTTGGATAAGTCAGCCCTGTTCGGATACATGAGCACGTAACTGGAGACAGATAATTCAGCTCTGCTCGGATGAGCCAGCCGTGGTCGGGCACCTCAGACTTGGTCACAAATGGATAACTCAGCCCTGTTCGGATACATGAGCACGTGACTGGAGACAGATAATTCAGCTCTGCTCGGATGAGCCAGCCGTGGTCGGGCACCTCAGACTTGGTCACAAATGGATAACTCAGCCCTGTTCGGATACATGAGCACGTGACTGGAGACAGATAATTCAGCTCTGCTCGGATGAGCCAGCCGTGGTCAGGCACCTCAGACTTGGTCACAAATGGATAACTCAGCTCTGCTCGGATGAGCCAGTCGTGGTCAGGCACCTCAGACTTGGTCACAAATGTATAACTCAGCTCTGCTCGGATGAGTCAGCCGTGGTCAGGCACCTCAGACTTGGTCACAAATGGATAACTCAGCTCTGCTCGGATGAGCCAGCTGTGGTCAGGCACCTCAGACTTGGTCACAAATGGATAACTCAGCTCTGCTCGGGTGAGCCAGCCGTGGTCAGGCACCTCAGACTTGGTCACAAATGGATAATTCAGCCCTGAACGGATAATTCAGCCCTGGTTGTGTAGGTCTGTACTTGGTTTCGATTAAGATATTTCATCCTTTGCTCTCCACATGCTCCTTAGGTCAACATTTGATATCTTAGCATCAGTTGGATGCTTGATACCATACAAAGGGTATCAGGTTGTCACTGAACAGTAGTTCTATGAAAAGATGTGAGTACACTCTGTAAAATAAAGTCCCCTAGGTCTCTTGAGTAACAATCATGAACAAAGCCGTGCCTTTCGTGGATTACTTTCCTGACATCTACCCTGAGCGTAGAGTTGTAAACTCTGACCTTGAACCTAATCTGGTAGGGGTGATGATCAAGTCTGTCCTCTTTAACAGACAGGAGGAGGCGCTGTTATGCAGAGGGTTGGTGGTGCAGGCTCGAGATATCAAAATCTACACTACGGTACACTTCAAAGTTACTGGTATAGCTCCTGTTGTGGGTTATGACCTAGACTTGGGTCGCTATCAGGATGGCGAGGAAGAGACCTGGGAGCTGGTTGGTAGAAATTGGTCTAAACACTTTGCTGCTGAGCCAGTGAACGTCCACGTTCTCCATGATGACATTAAGCGGAAAGTAAATGCTCTCGTTTTCCCGCTTAAATGTATATCCTTGGCCAAAAGGTATGTAGAATCTGTAAGGGGAGCACTCACTTTTGGAGACTTCTGCCCCGACAAGGGCTACTACATTGCTCGAGACGGTAACACGCCTGCCTTGTGCTCCAATGTCATGTTCGGTAGGGTCTATTTCATGTCTGCAAACAAGCTGAACCAGGTGCTCTCAGTGTCCGAACTCATCTATGATCACGACCTGTCTGAGGCTGAGACTAAGCTCTTTGACAGTAAACACGTGGCCTATTTCTACAAGGCAGCGTGTCTGGACATTGAGACCGTGTTTGACAAATCATACCGAGATATGTCCCTAAGATGCGACTCATTCGCTTACAGGTTCCCCTACTGCACCGAGCGTACGGTCGAGGGCATGACAGAGTACAGGACTAAGCTGGTTCACATGCTAAACACTGGCAGGTCACAATTGCCAAAACATAGTAAGCACGTCTCTATCCCTACTCTATCGCCTGACATGCCAGGTCAGCAGCACGAGATAACCTGCATCTCTCTCGTGATCCTCAACTCCCACATACCCAAGACTTCACCTGACCACCACAGGAAGAAGCTGATAGTTGTCTATAATAAATGTAAGGTAACACACAACCATCAACCAGAGGCTGACCACGAACTAGCCAGGGGTGCCGGTATAGACGATGTCACAAGGATTATGTTTTACCCGTGCTCCGGAGAAGTCGCAGTCCTGGAGAAGATGATCCAACTGCTGTACAAGTACGGCATAGAACTGCTGTACGTGTTCAACGCCGAATTCGATGTGAGAGTGATCGAGCAGCGTGTGCATTTTTACACTCAATCGAATTACACCAAGTTCCGAGACGCCGTTACCCAGGAACGAGGAGCCTCGCTATTGCGAGCCTGGTACGGCCTCTTTGTCACCAAGGCCCTGGCCCATGACATGGTACCGTTCTTCCAGTTTGAAAACGTACGTTACCTTGATATGTACAAGGAGATGCTGAAGAGCGTAGGCTCTGTGTTGCTCAACGGAACCTTGACCGAGTACAAGCTCCAACTGATATCTGTGCACATCCAAACGTTCAACAAAGAGAAGGCCAAGCTGGGCCACTTCAAGATGAACAGCTGCGGTATGAACATCATAGATCTGTACAGGATGACGGGGACCAGAGATATAAAGTTTGCGTGTACCAGCATGAAGTTGAACGACGTGGCACCCTTTGTCATCTCCAAGGTCAGGAAGCTACACAGAAAGGCCCCAAAGGACACCAGAAAGCTTTGCAAGCTAGCGGACGTGGGTTACTCTAGCATGGACGAGATGATCAGACTCGGAGGTAGGAGTCTATTTGCCGTGCTCCTCTACAACTTGGTCGACTCACAGCTGTGCGCCAGGCTGGCTAAAGTTCTCAACCCAGTATCAGCTCTGTTTCATCGATGTAGGGCCACACTCAATATAGACGTGGTGGTACACGGAAGAGGGGATAACTTTTGCGGCTTTGTGCAGAGCATTCACTCGGTTCAGATCCCCCAGCTCAAGTTTACACTCGATACCCTCAGAGTGAAAGCGGGACCCCTGGGCATGGAATTGAACAGCCGACTGCGATGGGATCCTAATCTCGCCTCAGACAATGGTGACAGTGACATGTGGAAGGGAGGATCTGTGTGTGACCCACTCACTGGCCTACACTACTCGGGGCCAGGCATGGGTCTGGAGCTGTCCTTTGACTTCTCCAGTATGTACCCCTCGATCATGTGCGCTCTCAACATCTCACCTGAGACCACCATCCCCTGGCCTCCCGTTGACTTTCCCCACGATCTATCAGGTTGGGTGTGTTACAACTGGGAGGCCGAGGGGTTTCAGTACGCATCGCTCATTCTCAAGTACGACCACACCCAAGGCTGCTTTATCCGTGCCCCGGGCATATTCTCTTCCTCTGTAGAGTACTATCTCAACCAGCGAGCTGAGTTCAAGAGGAAACTCAAGAACCCTGACATCAGCGAGGCCGAGCGGGTCTACTACAAGCTCCAGGAGGGAGAGTGTAAAGTCCTAGCCAACTCCTTCTACGGAACCGCTCCTCGTCCCTGCGGGCCTCTCATATCTGGCCACGGCAGGCAACAGATTGCCGTTGTAAACAACTGTGTGTCTACGTTCTACCAGCACAGCTGCCCTGTTGTCTACGGAGACACTGACAGTGTCATGGTCTCAGTTGGATACGGTCCCCGGGACATCCCCGAAAGGGACGTGTCTGATGTAGTCGTGCACAGAACAGATACGCCCCGGTCCGGGGACACTGACATGAAACTACTCGAGAGCTTTGCCTGTAAGGCCCGGACGGCTGTGGGTGACATGTTTAAGAGGGCTGGTGCCCAGGTGCCTGCCTTTCTGGACTACGTGCACACGGCCTTGGTGGAGGACACTCTCGAGAGGATGTACGTGATAGGCAGAGGTAACACACACCGAAATGTAGTCAGAGACCCCAAAGGAACATTCACCAAGGAAGGATATCCCGTCTTTGTGGCAAGAGTCCCTGGGTCCGAAGAAGTTGCGGATGTCACAGGGCCCTTCGTTAAAGACAGGAGAGTCAAGCTGGAGTATGAAAACAGTTGCTCGGTCTACTGTCACGTAGCTAAGAAGACCTACGTGGCTCTCAGTCACAACCTAGACGACAAGGGTGATCTGTCTTCGATCTCCGTAAAGGTCAGGGGCCTGTCGGCCTTCAAAAGTATGCGCTCCCCTTGTGATTCTGCGGTGACGGACACCTTCATATCCTGCGTCATGAGGGGAGACTGTGTCAAACTGGAGACTGACGTGTTATCCTGCTTTTCAACCTCTCCCTGGCACCAGCTCAAGGCTGGAGATGTAATCTTATACCTGGAGAGGGAACCGATCCTGGACGATCTCGGGCAGTGGTTAGACTTACATCGAGCTAGCTCCTTCCTCACCTCTTACAGAGTGGACGATGTTATAACGTTGAAGCTGGACTCTGGGTTCTCTGCGGTCTCTACGACACTGGTTCCCATACAGGGCTACGAGTCTGCGTCGAACGACACCATCACAGTGAGAACGCTGTACAAGGATTGGAAATACTGCATGAACCACATGTTCTCGCGCAAGGAAGCCATCCTCAGAGACCTGCTAGCGTGCAAAGCGTCCCAACTCATCGCGTCCAAGATGGCAGCAGGGTTCTTTCCTTGGAGCAGTCTCATCAAATCATCAAAGAACAAGCACTTTAGTCAACAAACACTGGATCGCTTGAAGGTAGCCAACTCCAGTGTTAAAACGACCTACCTAGAAACTGTGAAGACGTGGCTACAGCACATTACAGGACTCTCTGTCAAGCCAGTCGAATGCCCAGAGTATCACAAGTGTAACCCTTGCGAAGCAGCCTTCTACAGATACCCCTTGAACCTCCAGGCTAACACAGGGTGTATCACGGCCATGTTCGGTGGATCGCTCATATGCGAGGCCAAGTGTTCCTACACAAGCGAGGTGTCTGACGGTGATAATGAACACGGGTCCAATCCCGTTAGAGATGACAACACGGAGGAGCATCACACCCCGGCCCCCAGAACCCTAACTCCAAACGATTCATCATCGTCTTACACAGAGATCATTTCACACCCCTACCAGCCTTTCAACAAATGTTTCGCCAACTCCAGGGTGCTGATAGCTCACTATGCAGACTGTACCTTGGTGAACCGCTCTGGAAAGCTTTTAGCTCACTGCATTATAGACTACTGCTTACCCCGCTACATGTACAGTTCTGCTCTTGGCTCCCACAGCCTGGATGATTGCAAAGAGCACTTGCTCACCTCAATCTCCTCAGTCAGACAGAGGTTGAAGAGGGCAACCATGGCTTTCAACACGGTAATGAACAACTGCCCTGAACACATGATACCCGTCTGCGGTAGTAGTGAGTTGGAGCACCTAAGAATGAACAGGGAAACTGTGGCGCGTCTGCCCGGTGAGAAACTCGAGGTCTGCAGCAATGTGATCACCAAGGACATGTCCCTACAGCCCCGTGATGTCTACAGGAACCTAAGCGCCTCGCTCGGGAAAAGGCTCACGGAAGCCATATCGGAAGGCATACTGTCCCTTGTCGACAACGACTCTTGCTCTGACGCCTCCATCTTGCTTTCGTTGCCGATTGTCATGTTGCAAGACGCTGGGATCACCTACTCTACTACTGGTAGGCTTTCCATAGTGAGAAGCGAGCTGTGCGAGAGGACTCTAGTTGACCTGGCAGGCCTTCTGTATCAGACTGTACTCATGTTGCAGATACAGACCCCTGACGCGTTCAGCTCTGGGCCTGTTATGTACCCAGAATCTGTTCTTTGCATCATGCCGTACTGTTGCGCCGACGCAAAAGTCATGAGAACCTGGATCGAGACCTTTAAGGAGAAAAAGTGGATCACCCCTGTCCGGGCCACGCTCGGAAAGAGGAGACGTCCTTCCTCTGACTGCAGGGTGGTTACGTATCATTGCACCGGTTGTAAAAACTTCTACAAGGACCTGTTCACCAACAATATCCCCGGTCACAGGCTTATCCAGCGTGTCTACGGTGAAGACAAGAAGAGAAGGATAGGACGGTGTGTCAATGAAAGACGGTGGCTCTCGTGATCCTGACCCGGCCTGGCAACGGTGACACTATTCAACATTTGCCTGAACGTAGATGGAGACGAAAAGCACTGTATATACCATTTTGTATACATGCATTGAGTACAGACCGGTGATAGTATACCTTTAGCATCCCAAGTACGGGTAAAGATGTCTTTCAGTCAGAAGGAGTATGTGTTCACCCAAACAATGAACAAGGTCAGTGAAGCACATCAGCCTACCATGTTCAAGATTGACTTGCAAGGGCTCATACCCTTTGGAGACTGCAGCACTCTGTTCATCATTGACAACATGACAGTTACCGCATACAAGCAAGGCACCTTGGACAAAATACCAGTCAAGTTCACTGTCCTCAATGACAACAAGACAAGGATCCTGACTAATGATCCATCTAAACTTTCATCCCAGTGGAACGTTGACATTAACAGTGGCTCCTGTATCAAGATAGCTGGCACTGACACAGTGCCTTTCAATCGAACCCTATCTGTCTATGATGACGACAACAGGCAGGCTCTCATCAATGTCTTAGCCTTCATGATGTCAAACAGTCTTTGGGCCTCGGACAGAGCGAAAGGAGCTTTAGACGTTCTGGTCGCTTCTACCCGAGGGGAGTTTCAATTCATATGCGGCCTGTGTTCGGCAAAAGGCTTTGTCAGCATTACCAGGGGACCCAGTGGAATAGCATCCTTTTCTTTCCCCCAGTGTGCAGACAGCTACGTGTGCATACCTTGCCATCAACTCAGCACTGACAAGGACTATGATGCTCTCAGAAATGTCCTAGCTCTTTGGCGATCTGCCTCCCTTGACGACCTTGGAATTCTCCACAGAGTCACTCAGGAGATGGCAATGGCAACCCCTCGAGCCTTCCAAGACCTTGACTGTACATCTTTCCCTCCTAGACACATGTATGGGGGAGGCATTGTCATCCCATATGCTGTGATGAAATACGTCACCGCACTGTACCAGACCATGAGTGAGTACGCGGACAACATTGCCATTGTAGACGAAAATAGGCCTCACATCAAAGTCTTGATCCAGAGCCCCTCTGATAACATAGGTGAAATCACTGGCCATCTCTCAATCACCATACTCTATGGAACAACACTCTGGGACATATACACCAAACTCATCCATGGGCTGAGGCTTGGTGAGGGATGTGAGGAAGAAGACATTGACAGTCTTGCTACTGTCACACAGTTAAGCACCGAGGTGTTGATCAGGAGAACCCAGTTGAAGTTTATGTTGAATAACCATATGTCCTTAAAAGATTGGTATAAGTTTTACTATGGGGTGACATATATGGACTAACAACACTGGTGTGATATGTGCAGGTGCAGGTGCACTATGTTATGCAGTAATGTTTCCTATGAATAAAAAGCAACACACATCTCTGACTGATCATTAATGAACTCCATGTTCTGTCCAATAAAGGCCAATTGCCTGGTGTGTCTTCCCATCCAAGCCGTTTTGAATAGACTTGATACTTCTTCCCCAGTGTTGAGACAGGCCGAATGTTGTAAGAGCCAAAGAACAGACCTTGCTATTTAATCATTTCCCTGTAATAAGGTTGGGTACACACCTACTACAGGCTTGGCTGAGTGCCCAGGGCTAGATAAACAATTACATTTGGAAGACTGGAGACCAGACACACTTGGCTGAGTGCCCAGGGCTAAATAAAAAAACATAGTTGTAAGACTGGGGGAAGGGTTGATAACCCTGACAGGGGTGGAGACAGTGAGCCTGGCTGGATACAGCCATAATCTCTGGGTGGAACATGTGTGGTGGTAATGTGACTTCTCTTTGTAATCTATGTGAATAAAAAACAAACAAGGCTCTGAAATGACTGGTGATTCACTTTATTGCTGTCACGTCAAACCAAGGACACATAATGGTATAGTATAATGACACACATATACTGCCTGATATTCATTGAGATGCAGGAGTTCAATGTTCATGTCCTCTATCTCTTTGCATATGGACCGGACTGCATGAAGTGTTTGAGATGGGGTGGAGTTTCCATCTCCCATTGTCTCCTGATCGGTCCTGCTACATTTTTCACCATCCTGCTCCTGCAGAGCTCTTGCAGTGTAGGAGAGGGTCTTGGTACAAAGGTCACCTTTTCAACCTTGCTCATATAGTCCAGCAAACGTGCCATGGTGTCGAAGTGTAATGCTGTGTCAATCACATTGTTGACTACTACATCTTTTACAAGCACAAACCCGTACTTATCAAATGTTACCTTGTATGAGTTGCCGTTAGCGGTTACAAGTTCGAAGAGGTATCCAATGTCGTTGTCGTCCATATGACAGATTGCTGCAGCCGGATTGGGGTGTTCCTCTTCCATTTTTTGTAGGTCCTGTATCACTTCAATGTGCTTGTATGACCCTGGGGAACTGCCCGTTAGAAGTCCCCACCATGCATGCTTTAGTTGCTGTTTCATGTAACGCATGCCTTCCACCGCAAGTGTGCCAGCCGAATTGTTCGGCCCATCGGGTATGTCTCCCGGTCTAGCCATCAAGTAACCTTCTGGGACTGCTTTAATCACATCCTCTATCATCGCAGCAGGATCACCGCTGTCCCAGTCTACAAAGTCTGTGCATTTGTAATAGCCTCGGGTGATGTATATAGCAAATGGGATGAGGCTATTGTCGGGGCTCTTCACCATACCTGAACACACACCTCCGGGCATGTCACCAACGTAGGCCGCGATGGCAATAGCTCCTACAGTAACATCGGGTCTATTTAGGTATGATATTAGCTGCTCTTCGGAGACGGAACCCCACCACTTCTCACCCAGAGATTCTAACAGTGGAAGCCACGATCTGTTCAATAGAGGCCAGTTGCCATATTCATTTCGGTAAGAGACACGGATTGAATCGAATTGTCTTCCGTTTACATAGGCCATTGTCCAAACCCGTACCTATTTCGCTATATGTGTGTAAATGGTATGATAGTTCTTTTGAAAAAAGCAATGATAAGTACCAGGGAATTGGAAGCATATCACAACCCGCAAACAGTCAATAACCCCAGGGAAAGTGCCTCATGTTTATAACTGTTGTTGCTAGGGAGGTGGCTAGTGGCTCCTCAGGATGATGCTGAGATGTAGCTCTCTGAACAGCTTACACAGCCACAATGCCTATGCCTAACCGTAACCCATCATGGGAATGTCGGTTGACCGTGATACCTACTGCAAGTGTCACGTTTACCAGCCACATATAGAACTCGTGGCACAAAAGTTACATTCCTAGCCCTTCTCATGTAGTCAAGCAACTCTCGTATGGTGGAGAAGTGTAGATTGGTCCCACATCGAAAGCCAGACCTATCGAACATGACCTTGTATGACTTTCCTTTCCCTCTTACAATGTCAAAGAGGTATCCAGAGCGGTGTTCATCCATGTAACATATTGCAGCAGCAGGGTTGATGTTTTCACTTTGCATACTCTTTAGACTGTTTAACAAGGCAGTGTGCTCACATGACCCTGGGGACCTACCATTTGGCGACTGCCCAAGAGACAGTCCCCACCATGCACTCTTCAGTAACTGTATCATAGTATGCATCTCTTCCACTACACGTATGCAAGTCCCCTTGCTTTGACCACCAGGTATGGTTCTAGGTCTAGCCATCAGGTAACCTCCTGGGTATTTTGCAATCATGTCTTCTATAATTTTTGCTGGTTGACTGTATTCCCACTGTAGGAAGTCGGTGCATTTGTAACGGCCTCCAGTGACATATATGGCGAATGAGATAATGCCATAATCCCCTGTTTTCATCATACATGAACACACTCCTCCGGCCTCCGCTCCACGGTAGTCCGCTATGGCAAAAGCTCCCACCTTCACCTCGGGTCTATTGAGGAAAGATATCATTTGTACCTCAGATACGGAACCCCACCAGTGGTCACCCAGTGACTCTACAAATGAAAGCCATGATCTGTCCAATAGAGGCCAGTTTCCATAGGTCACTTCCATCCCAGTCATTTCGAATACACACTTGATATTTCTTCCCCAGTGCTGAGACAGGCAAACTGTTTTGAGATCCTAAGAACAGACCTTGCTATTTAACTGCCTCCCTGTAATACTCGGTTGGGTAAACACAGAGAGGTGGACGAGTGCCCAGGTTGGACGAGTGCCCAGAAAAGGTTGGATGAGTGCCCAGGGCTGGATAAACAAGTAGAGACGTTGCCCAGGTGACGGGAAGATAAACAGACTGAATGTCAGAGAAAGTTAGCCTGTGTGTATACAACAGCCACCTTATGATGAGTGGTAGATGAGTTACTAAACACCCTAGGTTGGATTATGGAAAGGGCCTTATGTTTTCTAACTGTTGTTGCTAGAGACCTGGCTAGTTGCTCATCATGATTATGATCACATGCAGCCTTATGAACAGCTTTCACCTCTGTACAACCACACCTAACCCATAACTTAACCCACTCATGAAAAGGTGTTTCACTGTGACACCTACTGCAACTGTCGCATTTACCAGCTAATCATGGAACTATATCTCCTTACCTCAGGCAATTGTGCATTTCCGACCTCTGATCATGTCAGAGGAGAGTGGTATAGAAACTGACAATAGCGAGCTGAGCCCGGTAAGATACACACATGTTATATCATACTCTATAGCCACCTCTTTCATAGACCATGCTAATCATAGGCATTTAGCGTGTACTGATTCTAACACTCATCTCTGTTCCACAGGTATCTACCATAATCCTGAACCGTTCTGTAGGTACGCGGTTTGATGTCCTTTCATTCACTGTTGTAAAGTATACCATGTATAAGTGATACATTTCCCATGTCTTTTATACACATTCAGGAGAATGATTACATACTATCGTCTGACGATGAGGGACCTAGGAACCTTGTCTTGGATCAAGCTCCTCCACTGTTGCCCCGAGAAGTCGTCAACCAGCCTCAACCTCACCTAGCATTACCTCCTCTTCCCCAGTTGAACAATGCAGAAGATGAAATGGTAGATATGGTAGTGTATACTGTGATGACACTTTTGCTTGTGTCTATGACTTGTTGGTAATGTGGTCATGTCTCTTTTGCTCAAGTATATGGCCGATGATGAGGATGGAGCTGATGAGGATGGAGCTGATGAGGATGGAGCTGATGAGGATGGAGATGATGAGGATGGAGATGACTAGGTTGCAATGTGTTGAGACCTAACTACACTGAACCCATTTTATTCATTTTTGAGCTGCCACTATGTCCTACTTTTGGTATGGATGTATGTAAATGTTATGTACTCTGTAAATAAATGCGACCTGGTATTCATGCTCAGGATAGTATTGTCTTTATTCACAGAAATATATGGACATTGAATAATACACCACAAGCACTTTGTAATGGCACATTTACCAAGCTACATGACAGTGATTACATGTGCTCTCCACCTATATCTTTCCTACTCTAGACAGTGTGTCTGGCATCTGTGACACCTGGGTGACGTTCCAGGCCTTCATCCCCAAAGATGTGGTTCTTTGGTCGGGCTACAAAGGTTGCATCTTCAAGGCAGCAGATGCGGGAAAGAATAGATGTGATATCTGGAAAGCGTGCACCTGTCCCAATCGTAAACCCCAAGTTATCAAACGTCACCTTGAATCTCTTTCCCTTGGCAGTTACAATATCAAACAGGTATCCCAAACTGTCCTCATTCATATAATGGATTGCGGCAGCTGGGTTGGTGTGTATGTTTGTCCTCATTCGTAGAAGCTCTATCACTTTACCATGTGGTGGGGACATTTCCAAACTGAGGAAGGCAGTTCCCCACCATGAGCCTTTTATCAGCTCTACAATAAAACACAGCTCGTCCACTATTTGTGTCATAGCAAAGCATTTGGGGTTATGAGCCATCCACCTGGGTCTACGTAGCAAGTGTCCTTCGCCCAGTTTACGCACCAGAACTTTCATAATGTCAATAGGAGTTGAAAATAGACCTTGTACCATATCGGTACAGATGTACCTGCCTCGACTAATAACAACAGTAAAGGTCCTGACTGAATCCTGTGTCTTCACCATAATCGAACACACTCCTCCTTGCATGCCACCAAAGTGTGCTGCGACGACAATGTCCCCTTTGCGACTGTTAGCTGTATCCATGAATGTGACAATCTGCTCTTCAGAGACTGATCCCCACCAGCGCTCCCCCAGCCATTCTAGGAAGGAATGCCATGATTTGTTCAGTATAGACCAACTAAGCATGCTTTCCATCGAATGTTGCTTTCTCAAATCTTCCACAGCTGGAAGCGAGTCGTGACCATCTTCACAGCAAACCTGTACCTCGCCACCCTCTTCGTTGTAGCCTTCATTGCTGTCCACCACCTCGTCATCGTCAACCTCTTCATCGTACACGTCTTCACCGTCCACCACCTCGTCATCGTAAACCTCTTCATCGTACACGTCGTCACAGTCCACCAACTCGTCATCATCCACTTCTTCACATTCCATGACAGCGCCGGTGTCAACCTCTTCACCACAGACCTCTTCACAGTAGACCACCTCTTCGTCGTCAACCTGTTCACAGTAGAGATGTTCACTGTCGACGTCTTGGATGTGGACCTCGTAGTTTGAGTCCTCGGAATCGTAAATGTCGTAGTCCACAAGACTATCGGTTGAACGATAATGGGGACTAGTTTCAGCCTCCTCGTCTCTGGTATCCTCCATGTCAGCACCGGGAGTATTTCGGATATGTGTATAGTCCTCTTGACAATAGTCCTGATAATCATCACACATCCAATCCTCGTAGTCACTTGACATGGCCGCTCCCGAACTGCTTTCGGAATCAGATGATTTGGAGCCTGAGGACCTAACTGCTTGTGGTATATGGCTGTTCCCAATCTCATAACCCTGGCAGTAACCGTAACAAGAGTGAGTCTGAGGCCTCTTGACACAAACAACTGTCTCATAATGGTTCTGACTATTCTCCAAATATATACCCTGCCTAGAGACCTGTAAACCGTTAGATCTGTATTCAATCCAACGGTTGGTATAGTATGTATATATGCTCACACCCAACATGTCTGCTGCAGCTTGAATCTCCACTTCGGTCGCCCAACTACCTAGACAGTCCATTTTAGATTTCGTAATGTACTCTGACACTGAACGGTAACACACTCTCAGGATGGTCCTATACGTATGTTGTTTGCTCTGTAGCTGCTGCACCACAGCATTTCGAATTGGCTCATGGTACTCCTCTGTACCGCATAGTGCTTCACTGACCGCTCTGAAGAAACAATTTCCGTCACCTTTTATTTTCACATTCTTACACGGAGCACCTAACACACCAGACGCAGTATGACTGAGAGACCTCTTCTTGCACTGCACCTTCAGCCTAGTGCACAGCAACTGGGCATCTTCAACTGTAACAGGGTTGAACTGCAGCTCTCTGCATGTGCTGCCACTAACAAAGTCAATGTCTGAGTCGTCGCTACTGTCATTGTCATTTGCTGTATTACAATATCTGAGTGTATAGCAAGACTCTGATTTCCCATGTGCCATTATACACTCTTTTCTGCTTCTTGAGAGACATCCGTATAGTCATTAATATATCGCTTTGGCCCCTATTGTCAGAGACCCACAGCTCTGCAGACTGAGTCATGATAGGGCGGGCCTAAGGAAAGCGTCATAAATTACACAGAGCTTGACAGAAGCCACAGGAGCCCATAAGGCTTCCAGGCTTGCTCACTGTGAGGGCTTGGGTAGCCATGTTATAGTTTATAATGCTGTTGAATGCAAGTAAAAATAAAGTATGCTCAGACAAGCAACTGTCAAGTGTAACCACTGTACTTTATTGACAAAAGAGGTCCACATCACCATAGTACCAAATTAATACAATATACCATTTCAACTGATAATTACATCTCCCCCATACTTTCTCGGAGCAGTGTCAGATTCAGTGAGACCGAAGCCGGGTCCATCATCCTCACACCTTCAGTCTTCAGTACACTGAGACCCAGGGAATGTAGTCTGGCACCAGTGTTCACGTTGTATCCGGTACAGTCCACAGGACAGGCTGCGTAGTAAGGCCGATCTACCACGGCTGTTCCGGGCCCATCCATGTCTCTTCCAGATGCACAGTTCAACAAGATCTGTACACCTGCCTTGTATTGTGATCCGCTAGGCATTAGAGAGTGAATAGACGTTGTCTTCCAGTTAAACACCACAGAGAACACTGAGACGTCAGGCTTTCCTTTTCCGTAGTAGTGCACTAGAGTGATAGGCAGACATTTACCATCAAGTTTATACACTTGGTATTGTTTCATCAATGTCACTCGGTAAGTAACGTTCCAGATGTCAAATTGCCTACAAATGTTCCTGTAGCAATAACCTTTCTCTACCCCAATGAGGTCAGGCATAGAGTGGTCATCCGAACCACCTTGGATAGAGCGGGCCACTCTAGATCTCCCTTGTAATCCGGGTCTGTCAAACTCAGGGCCTCCGTTCACAAAGTCAGGGCCTCCGTTCACAACCCCATTTTCTCCGTCAAACTCAGGTCCCCCATCCATACCACGATATTCTCCGTCAAGGTCAAGTCCCCCATCCACACCCAGGTACTCTTCTTCAAGCACAGGTCCATCACTGATTGCACTGTGCTTTTCGTACAGATGCACACATAGAGACAAGTGGATTGTTGCAACGAAGATGAACAGGTTACCCATAATAGTCGTACTTGTTATAGCTTCCCCAGTGTTGATAAATGTAAACTCTTGTAACAACCCAAACGGACTTATAAGTACTTCCCTGTATTAGTACGTTGGCTAGAACATCAACTGTTGGATAACTGATACGTGGTTTGCTACACTACTGATAGCTGGATCTATTGTCACAGCCTCCAAATTCCACGGACAGGATACAACATCAAGTTTTGGATAACTGAGAGGTTGTGGTTGACACTCACAGATTCAACATTCCGGGCAAGGGCCCTGTGTGCGAAGTGACAGGCTGTCCCCCGTACTGCCCTTGGGCCCCTTGTGAGTTTGGGTATTGATTCTAAAACGCCCCCCCTACTACTACACTACCTTCCCTTGTTTGTGGATATTGTGGCTTTTGGGTATGGTTGTTGTTACATAATAATTATCCCTCCCGTTGTCCTCCTATTATGCCTAGCACACAGTGTCCCCCCCGGGTCACCCTGTCCCGTCTTGGCTAAAGGCCCAGTGGGCACAAGTTTGACAGTATGCGTGTGAACAGCCTTTGCAGATGTATTTGTTACACCTGCAGCACGCGGTGTAGGTCTTGGCGTCCTTCTTGGGTGGGCAGAGCTGACACCTCTTCCTCTTACTCGCCACCGGCGGGGCGGCTGGGGCGGCGGCGGCCGGGCCAGCGGCTTGCTCCCGGGCTGGCGGACGAGCCTCGGCGGTGGCACTCTGTAGGACTTTGACAAGTGCGGACGCGGCTTGGGTGCGGGGGAGCCGCTGCCTTCTTTGTATCAAGGGCTTCACGAGTGCCTTTCCGAGCTGCTCCAGGAACACCCTCCTCTTGTTCCGCTTCCCAGGCATCCAGTCGGGCTTGATCTCTCGCCATATGACAAAGGCGTTGTAGGAGGACACGTCGAGGATGTTGTGGAAGATGACCAGGGGCCAGCGGGCGGTCATCCGTCTGCAGCTGTAGGTCCCGACCACCTTGTCTAGGTTGTCCACGCCGCCCTTGTTGCAGTTGTAGTCTAGGATGAGGGCCGGCTTCCGGTCGCGGCGATCGCTAACGTCGGGCTCCGCGTGCAGCGTGCTCAGAAGTAGCACGTTCTTATTTCTCTTTGCCAGGTAGGACACTAGAGTGGCGGTGGGCGTGAAGGCGAACCTGGAGGACAGGACCTGTCTGCCCTTTGACTGGAGCAGCGCGGGCGGGAGCTCGGCCTTGTTCTTTCTCACCGTGCCCACCATGGTGAGGTTCCTCTCGAGGAGCCGCTGGCCCAGTTCGTAGGAGGTGAAGAAATTGTCACACGTGACGTTGTGACCGCCCGGCAGTCCCTCGGTCAGATCGAGGACGACGCGGGCGCCCTGGTTCTTCTCGGGGCCTCCGCCGGCCGCCTTGCCGGTGTAGACTTGCATCTTCCAAGCGTAGCTGGACTTGGCGTCGCAGGCCACCCACGACTTGATGCCGTATTTGGCCGGCTTGCTGGGAATGTACTGCCGGAAAGGACAGCGTCCTTTCGGTGGTGAGAAGGGAGGGGAGAGGAGATTAGCAGCGTCATCGTTAAAGCGGGGACACTGCGTTTATGTTACACAAATCAAATCAAATCAAATTTATTTATATAGCCCTTCGTACATCAGCTGATATCTCAAAAGTGCTGTACAGAAACCCAGCCTAAAACCCCAAACAGCAAGCGATGTAGGTGTAGAAGCACGGAGCCGCCGCCGCCGCCGCCGCCGCCGCCGCTTACTACTGCCCATTGCTACTACTGCGGATTGCTACTACTGCCAAATTGCTACTACTGCCCACGCTACTAGTGCTACCTCTCTATGCTACACGCACATACACAGATACATAGACGGTACCTCTGAACGGGACCAGTTGTTCGTCCACCGTCAGGTCGGGCCCCGGGTTGTAGAGGGCCGGCAGCCGCTCCTCCCACAGGTCCCATACCTCTCTTATGGCCGCCAGTCTGTCGGTGGCGAGTCTGGCGGGTCTCGACTGGCGGTCGTCGAATCGCAGCAGCCTCGAGTACTTGTGAAACACCTTGAGCGGCATGGTGGCGCGGAACACGGTCCTGCCGCTCTCGGCGTCCCACAGGCTGGCCGCGGCCTCGCCTCGGGACCTGTAGACGCCGGCTAGGATCAGCAGCCCTACGTAGGCGCGCAGGTCGGTGGAGTCCATGGGTCGCCAGCCGTCGCCGTATTTTCTCACCCCCTGCAGATTTGTCATGTCCACAATGATCCTTTCTATCGCCGGTGTGACAAACAGCCGGAAGGCGGACTCGATGTCGAGCGCTCGCGACGCGGCGTAGGCCGTGGGGCCCGGCGTCACGATGGAGCCGGGGCGGCGGATGGCGCGGGGCCGGTCCGGGCCGCGATAGGCCACGGAGGACCATTTGATTTTGCCGTTCTTTGACAGCAACGTCTCCCTTTGGGCTCGGGCGGCTGCCGCCGCGTCCTCTCTGTCTCGCTCTGGCTCTCTGGCTGTGTCTCGCTCTCGGGCAGCGGCCGTGTCTCCCTCTCGCTCTCCCTCTCGCTCTTCCTCCGAAGAGGAGCACGACCGTGAGGCCGAGTCGTCGTCGTCGTCGTCGTCGTCGTCGTCGTCCGCATCACGCTCGGGGTTGTATTCCTCACCGTCTTCATCTTCCGAAACGTCCTCCTCTTCGGATTCCATGTAGTCTTCCTCGTCTTCTTGGTCGACACTGGAGGATATCTGTTCCAGGACCTGAGCCGCGCTCAAACAAGGACTGCGAGGCGTCGTAGGCGGAGGGCTCGCGCTCGGCGGGGTCGTATTCCTCCTCATCATCGTCCTCATCATAGTCCTCATCTTCTTCTGCTTCTTCTTCTTCTTCTTCCTTCTTCTTCTCCTTCTTCTTCCTGACAATATTAGTAGCCTCTGTACGGCCGGCTTACAGTCGTAGGCGGAGGGCTCACGCTCGGCGGGGTCGTATTCCTCCTCGTCGTTGTCCTCGTCTTCTTCTTCTTCCTTCTTCTTCCTTCTTCTTCTTCCTGACAATATTAGTAGCCTCTCTACGGCGGCCTTACAGTGGCCACGTGAATAGGACGAGGCACGCGAACGGACGAGGCACGCGAGCGGTCGGCCCTGTCTGCTCCTTCGGACCCTTCGGCCCGTCCGGTACGCTTGGCAGGCCTCCCCGTGTGATTGCAACGAGGTCTTGCACTGAGTTCTTGTGGACAAGTGGTGCCAGGGTCACTCTGACCCGGCCCAGACACAGGGGAACAACTTGTAACACAGGGCCAGGGTTACTCTGACCCAGACCAGACAGTGGTAGGAGGGTTACAACATAAACCTTGCTAACGCTGCCGGGGTCACTCTGACCCACACAGACAGGGGGGGAATCAACTCGTAACGCTGGCCGGGGTCACTATGACCCGGCCCAGACAGGGGTAGGAGGCTTACGACATACACCTTGATAAGGCTGCCGGGGTCACTCTGACCCACACAGACAGGGGGGGGAATCAACTCGTAACGCTGGCCGGGGTCACTATGACCCGGACCAGACAGGGGTAGGGTATTGTAACAACAACCATACCCAAAAGGCACAATTTCCACAACCAAAGGAAGACAGTGTAGCAGGGGGGCGTTTTTAGAATCAATACCCAAACTCACACGGGGCAGCAGCACACGTTTCGGGCAGCACACGTTTCGCACACAGGGCCCTTGCCCGGAATGTGGCGGGTGTCAATTCTGGGGCAGGACCTTTGACTAGTGTCCACCAGATGGTAGTGTTGGGTCACTATGACCCAGACCAGACAGTGGTAGGAGGGTTACGACATACACCTTGATAAGGCTGCCAGGGTCACACTGACCCACACAGACACGGGGAATCAACTCGTAACTTTGCCCGGGGTCACTCTGACGTCACTATGATCCCGCCCACACAGGGGGGGAGGGTTACAACATACACCTTGCTGTTTGACTAGTATCCACCAGGTGGTAGTGTTGGGTCACTATGACCCGGACCAGACAGGGGTAGGAGGGTTACAACATACACCTTGCTAAGGCTGCCAGGGTCTCTCTGACCCACACAGACACGGGTGATCAACTCGTAACCCTGCCCGGGGTCACTCTGACCCACACAGACACGGGGGATCAACTCGTAACCCTGCCCGGGGTCACTCTGACCCGCCGAGACAACAGGAGGGTTAAACACCTGCTTGCAGTCATCGAACAACTGAGCGTATTGGAAGATGAACACATCCTTGCGCATAGAGCACTTACACAATCCATGTCTGGGACCAGCAAATATAAGAGGGTGCATTTGGGTAATACTCTGTGACTGGATGACCACGCTGTCTTTGAAACGTGCTATCTCCTTCTCGTTGGTACTCTTCAGAATGACCATGGTTGTGTTTATCTCCCCCTCGATCCTCTTGCCTCTCATACTCACCCTACCCTCTATATCATCACCGATATCCTGTACTGGCTCTGTTGCCGGTATGCTGCTGGGTGGTTTCTGTGTACCCTCACCACTAGCGTCAGCACTGTTCCCCTTGCACTGGCTGACAATATGGTTGTCCACACTGGCTCCCGCTTGGCCTATGGTGAGGTCTAGAGCCTTGATCATCTTGCCTCTCATATTATTCACCCTACCCTGTATAGCATCACCGACTGCGGCCAGCATGTTACTGGGTGGGTTCGATGCATCCTCGCCACCGGCTTCAGTAATGGGCCCCTGGGACGGGCTGACAATGAGGTTGTTCACACTGGCACCCGCTTGGCCTATGGTGAGGTCTAGAGCCTTGTCAGAGCTATCGCCCACAGACGCTATATTACAATTGCCATTGTTGACTATCTCATCACCCAAATTGCCACAGCTCAACATTTCCTTGATCATCTTGCCTCTCATATTATTCACCCTACCCTGTATAGCATCACCGACTGCGGCCAGTATGTTACTGGGTGGGTTCGATGCATCCTCGCCACCGGCTTCAGTAATGGGCCCCTGGGACGGGCTGACAATGAGGTTGTTCACACTGGCTCCCGCTTGGCCTATGGTGAGGTCTAGAGCCTTGTTAGAGCTATCGCCCACAGACGCTATATTACAATTGCCATTGTTGACTATCTCATCACCCAAATTGCTACAGCTCAACATTTCTGTCAAGTCGTCACTCCATTCAAGGTTATTCAAATCCAGGAGAGATACATCCCTTGACATGTGCCCCGCATCAGTTGTGACCGAGTTGTCCATACCATAAGCCTCCTTGGATTGGACAGGATGAAGTTCATCTGTCAGTTTGTGTGCCTGTTTCACATCTATTATGACGGAGGGGTGAGGATGGAGCTGATGCTGTGGACAGTGTTGGTTCGAAGTACCCACGTCTGGATTATCTACGTACACCCCGAGAGCCATCTTGGCAGGTCTGACCCCGGACCGATTGTCTGTTTCAGCAACCTTGCGTTTGCTATACTTGCTCTTGTATAGACTTTCGAGCTCCGTGGCCTTGCTCGAGTACCAACTGTACGGCTGGATAAGATCAGGAGCCAACCTGATAAGGTCTATTCCGTAGTACACTTTGGGATCGGAACCGATCACTGTAACCGGGGATTGCGTCGCCGATCTCTCTTCCACAAGTTTAGTGAGGTCATTGGGGACACAGTCGTTGGCCACTATCATGTCGGTTGACCTATTGTTCCCTACCTGTACGGACAAGGGCATCTGTGTGGAAGGTGTCTGAGCATCCTTGACATCTATCGCCAAACACTGGTATCGTTTGAGATTAAGCAGTGTGGAAGGAGACCATCTCTCTTGAGGAAACAGGGTAATGCATAGCACTCCCATATGGACAAAAGCTTTGTCCACTATCTTGGAGCCAATGACAGAGAGTTTATTGCGTATGGTCCCCGCGCTGGGCCTTGTGTGTTTGTATTTCGCTTGGAGGGAGCTAGCGTTTAACGATCTCATGTAGCGTATTCCCAAAGTCTCATTGTCATCCGGTCTGTAAACCCCTACCATATCGGATAGATTGGCAGCGTATGTCATCTTACAATATTCGTTGTCCGAACCTTTGTATTGGAACAAGGGCGAGCCGCTGTGTAACTCCCACATCACACAGTACCAGCTGAATATGTCGCTCCCCATGGCCGAGTTCAAGCACCATAGCACTTCGGGAGCCATGTTAGTGCGGTTGCCCCGAGGCTGATCTGGGGTAGAGAAGTTGCATGATGTGCCAAAGTCGCTGATCTTGAAAGCAAATGGTATTGTATTTCTATCAGGCTGGTGACAGACCAAGACGTTCCTGTGCGTGAAGTCCCTGTGCTGGATGGTTCTCGATCGCAAGTATTCAAGCCCCCGGAGAGTATCCAGTTCTACTAAGGGGACTACTGAGGCATTTTGTATACGCCACATGAACTCCTGTAGCGAGAACAGTGCTCGTTCCATGACTACAACTGCTCTACCTCCCAATTGGTAGCCGGCAATGTCACACCAAAAGCCTCCGAACGTGCGGAGGATGTTGGGGTGTTTTATTGACACGCCGATCATCACCTCCTCCACCTGCGAGGCAATGTGCGCGTAGCGACTAAATTCATTGTCTATGAAAGGAACACTCCAGTCCACCATTTCCGGAAAAAGGTTGGTCTTTGCAACTAGGTGATCGTTAACTTGAACCGTCACCCCAAAGCCTCCTCGACCTAGCACCATGTCCGGTCTGGATACCAGGTCTTCTATGTCGAAGCCACATTTCGACCCCCTCGGCCCTGATATGTTAGCGTAGATGCTCCAGTGATGTGCGTTTGCGGTAGGGCTTAGAGGCTTGTATATTCGCCCAAATTTGTCTATGGTCACTTTGGCCGTCCTAGGTGTAGTTGTCTTGTAGCTCATAGTCGAGCAGCCATCTATCACTGGATGGTCCTGCTGAGGCATTGCTTCGATGTCCTCAAGTGTAGCACTCGCAAACGTCGGGAATATGGGCGTCCTGCGTTTTTGGACTGAGGTCCGTGTTTCCCTCATCAAACTGGTAATCCTCGGAGAGTAAGGGGCACTCACACTGCATTTTATCACCCTGAACAATACGATTGAGTCGTATTTACAGCTCATGGTCGCTGGTGCCGAGTGGCGTTTTATGTATACCACTACGCGATCCTTACCCTTTAGCTGAGGTTCGTCTGAGATGCTCACCACTCCGACAGTTGTGAGACTATGCTCTGTGATAACATTGTTGAGAACTGTTACCGTGTCCTCGTTCTGTCTGAAGGTGAATTGTTCAGGTTTTACCCCAAGCCACACCAGCACGCTTTGAACATCGTTATAACACAAGGTCTTAACGTGAAACAAATTGTAACGCTCTACCAGTCCTATCAACCTTTCGGCATTGCTTATGGTTTGGTTCCTTAACTGGTCCATTTCCTTTCGATAGTCCTGACATCAATGACATAGGCTATTGATCTGTAATATATCAGGTGTAGTAAATAGGAGATGAACTGTTCGGTTCGTAGAGAGATCGTGTTCTCTGAACACGCTTCCGTATCACTGTTTGAGTGCCTGATCGTGGCAGGAGCGCCAGCTACGGGTCTGTTCCAAGACAGTGGGTTGAAGAGTGGAGAAACTCTCCAGATGACATTGCAGGTCTTGAGAGATATGTGGAAGAGAGCCGATACCTTGTATATACCCAGAGGTGATGTGGAATCTCTCCATCACATGGAATGCTGTAGCACTGCGCGCAGCGGAGCACCTATCCCTGATTCGATATTATCTGAGCCTGGCAAATTATCCAGATACTACATATATCTGTTGTTTCGTTACTGTATCACTTCAGCTGGCCCGACGACATACAACCAGCAGGGTATGATGAGTAACCGCATGATCCGCATGGGTCTGTGTGAACCCAAGACAAAAACATTTCCCTTAGGCGATATACCCAGGAGCTGGCTCTTGTCTACAGTGTCTACAACCCTCCCCTCAGCTCCACCTAGCCAAGAAGGAAGATTCACGAATGGGTTCCCTCAGTACCTTCCCCAGCCGCAGCATTCACCTCAACCTCTAGAGAATCATCTGTATCCCCAGCAGCAACATCGTCAAGCTCGGCCACAGCAGCATGTCCGGCAGTATAATGGAGAGGTTGACTGTACCAATCCACAAGAACAACGCCTCGCTTTGCAATGGACCACCAAACAGTTAAATCCAGCTCTGACTGAGCACCAAGCTAGTGAATCCTCCCATACGAAGCCCATGAGGGGTCCAGGTACTAAGCCGAAACCAAAGAATCTGTCTACAGAAGGGTGTTATGACTCAAACGTTGACAGTGAGGAGGAGTATTGAGTCTGTGTGTGTAGACCATGAAACCACAGTACCGGTCCTTAGTCATAGAGTGTCTGAAACAATAACAGTGATGAGGATTATTGAGTGTGTGGGTGGAACATTTACCCAGTGTGGATGGAACATTTACCCATAGTACAGGTGCTTAGTAATGGAGTGTGGTTTGACTATTATATGCCTTACGTACCAGGACTATTGACTGTGTGTGTAGAACATGTAAGCATAGTGCAGGTACTTAGTACTGGAGTGTGTATACCTTTATGACACAACGCAGCCTCTACAAGGCACTGAATGTAATAGCAAACATTGTACAATATCACTCCCTGGGATTGTACAATATCACTCCCTGGGCTAACCTGGTTGAATAAACGGTCATTGTTTTATGTAATATCAAACAGTCTACAATAGCAGTCCCTGAGTTAGCATGGTTGGAGACACGGTCCGTGTTTGGAGGATATTATTCTTTAACCCTCCTGTTGTCTCGGCGGGTCAGAGTGACCCCGGGCAGGGTTACGAGTTGATCCCCCGTGTCTGTGTGGGTCAGAGTGACCCCGGGCAGGGTTACGAGTTGATCACCCGTGTCTGTGTGGGTCAGAGAGACCCTGGCAGCCTTAGCAAGGTGTATGTTGTAACCCTCCTACCCCTGTCTGGTCCGGGTCATAGTGACCCAACACTACCACCTGGTGGATACTAGTCAAACAGCAAGGTGTATGTTGTAACCCTCCCCCCCTGTGTGGGCGGGATCATAGTGACGTCAGAGTGACCCCGGGCAAAGTTACGAGTTGATTCCCCGTGTCTGTGTGGGTCAGTGTGACCCTGGCAGCCTTATCAAGGTGTATGTCGTAACCCTCCTACCACTGTCTGGTCTGGGTCATAGTGACCCAACACTACCATCTGGTGGACACTAGTCAAAGGTCCTGCCCCAGAATTGACACCCGCCACATTCCGGGCAAGGGCCCTGTGTGCGAAACGTGTGCTGCCCGAAACGTGTGCTGCTGCCCCGTGTGAGTTTGGGTATTGATTCTAAAAACGCCCCCCTGCTACACTGTCTTCCTTTGGTTGTGGAAATTGTGCCTTTTGGGTATGGTTGTTGTTACAATACCCTACCCCTGTCTGGTCCGGGTCATAGTGACCCCGGCCAGCGTTACGAGTTGATTCCCCCCCCTGTCTGTGTGGGTCAGAGTGACCCCGGCAGCCTTATCAAGGTGTATGTCGTAAGCCTCCTACCCCTGTCTGGGCCGGGTCATAGTGACCCCGGCCAGCGTTACGAGTTGATTCCCCCCCTGTCTGTGTGGGTCAGAGTGACCCCGGCAGCGTTAGCAAGGTTTATGTTGTAACCCTCCTACCACTGTCTGGTCTGGGTCAGAGTAACCCTGGCCCTGTGTTACAAGTTGTTCCCCTGTGTCTGGGCCGGGTCAGAGTGACCCTGGCACCACTTGTCCACAAGAACTCAGTGCAAGACCTCGTTGCAATCACACGGGGAGGCCTGCCAAGCGTACCGGACGGGCCGAAGGGTCCGAAGGAGCAGACAGGGCCGACCGCTCGCGTGCCTCGTCCGTTCGCGTGCCTCGTCCTATTCACGTGGCCACTGTAAGGCCGCCGTAGAGAGGCTACTAATATTGTCAGGAAGAAGAAGAAGGAAGAAGAAGGAAGAAGAAGAAGACGAGGACAACGACGAGGAGGAATACGACCCCGCCGAGCGTGAGCCCTCCGCCTACGACTGTAAGCCGGCCGTACAGAGGCTACTAATATTGTCAGGAAGAAGAAGGAGAAGAAGAAGGAAGAAGAAGAAGAAGAAGCAGAAGAAGATGAGGACTATGATGAGGACGATGATGAGGAGGAATACGACCCCGCCGAGTGCGAGCCCTCCGCCTACGACGCCTCGCAGTCCTTGTTTGAGCGCGGCTCAGGTCCTGGAACAGATATCCTCCAGTGTCGACCAAGAAGACGAGGAAGACTACATGGAATCCGAAGAGGAGGACGTTTCGGAAGATGAAGACGGTGAGGAATACAACCCCGAGCGTGATGCGGACGACGACGACGACGACGACGACTCGGCCTCACGGTCGTGCTCCTCTTCGGAGGAAGAGCGAGAGGGAGAGCGAGAGGGAGACACGGCCGCTGCCCGAGAGCGAGACACAGCCAGAGAGCCAGAGCGAGACAGAGAGGACGCGGCGGCAGCCGCCCGAGCCCAAAGGGAGACGTTGCTGTCAAAGAACGGCAAAATCAAATGGTCCTCCGTGGCCTATCGCGGCCCGGACCGGCCCCGCGCCATCCGCCGCCCCGGCTCCATCGTGACGCCGGGCCCCACGGCCTACGCCGCGTCGCGAGCGCTCGACATCGAGTCCGCCTTCCGGCTGTTTGTCACACCGGCGATAGAAAGGATCATTGTGGACATGACAAATCTGCAGGGGGTGAGAAAATACGGCGACGGCTGGCGACCCATGGACTCCACCGACCTGCGCGCCTACGTAGGGCTGCTGATCCTAGCCGGCGTCTACAGGTCCCGAGGCGAGGCCGCGGCCAGCCTGTGGGACGCCGAGAGCGGCAGGACCGTGTTCCGCGCCACCATGCCGCTCAAGGTGTTTCACAAGTACTCGAGGCTGCTGCGATTCGACGACCGCCAGTCGAGACCCGCCAGACTCGCCACCGACAGACTGGCGGCCATAAGAGAGGTATGGGACCTGTGGGAGGAGCGGCTGCCGGCCCTCTACAACCCGGGGCCCGACCTGACGGTGGACGAACAACTGGTCCCGTTCAGAGGTACCGTCTATGTATCTGTGTATGTGCGTGTAGCATAGAGAGGTAGCACTAGTAGCGTGGGCAGTAGTAGCAATTTGGCAGTAGTAGCAATCCGCAGTAGTAGCAATGGGCAGTAGTAAGCGGCGGCGGCGGCGGCGGCGGCGGCGGCTCCGTGCTTCTACACCTACATCGCTTGCTGTTTGGGGTTTTAGGCTGGGTTTCTGTACAGCACTTTTGAGATATCAGCTGATGTACGAAGGGCTATATAAATAAATTTGATTTGATTTGATTTGTGTAACATAAACGCAGTGTCCCCGCTTTAACGATGACGCTGCTAATCTCCTCTCCCCTCCCTTCTCACCACCGAAAGGACGCTGTCCTTTCCGGCAGTACATTCCCAGCAAGCCGGCCAAATACGGCATCAAGTCGTGGGTGGCCTGCGACGCCAAGTCCAGCTACGCTTGGAAGATGCAAGTCTACACCGGCAAGGCGGCCGGCGGAGGCCCCGAGAAGAACCAGGGCGCCCGCGTCGTCCT
>NW_022262599.1:0-7500 GCF_002021735.2 Oncorhynchus kisutch | reverse complement strand
TGAAATACAAACTAACCTTGCTTACTTATTTCAAAGCAAGGGCACATATTTCAGCCTTGTGGGAAAAAACGGACAAAGAGTTGACAAAAAGCTTACAGCACCTGGTATTCCCAGGCGGTCTCCCATCCAAGTACTAACCAGGCCCGACCCTGCTTAGCTTCCGAGATCAGACGAGATCAGGCGTACTCAGGCCGGTGTGGTCGTAAGCGAGAAACTATCTCTTGGTGCACTATGTTAAGTGAAAGTGAGTCTGATTAACAGCTGTTGCATTTTCACCATTTAGATAAGCATCTTTGTGTCACTCAAAAAGTGGAAGAAATTGCATATACTGTAGAAATAATTTGTAGCACAGATTGTTGGATGAAATACAAACTAACCTTGCTTACTTATTTCAAAGCAAGGGCACATATTTCAGCCTTGTGGGAAAAAACGGACAAAGAGTTGACAAAAAGCTTACAGCACCTGGTATTCCCAGGCGGTCTCCCATCCAAGTACTAACCAGGCCCGACCCTGCTTAGCTTCCGAGATCAGACGAGATCAGGCGTACTCAGGCCGGTGTGGTCGTAAGCGAGAAACTATCTCTTGGTGCACTATGTTAAGTGAAAGTGAGTCTGATTAACAGCTGTTGCATTTTCACCATTTAGATAAGCATCTTTGTGTCACTCAAAAAGTGGAAGAAATTGCATATACTGTAGAAATAATTTGTAGCACAGATTGTTGGATGAAATACAAACTAACCTTGCTTACTTATTTCAAAGCAAGGGCACATATTTCAGCCTTGTGGGAAAAAACGGACAAAGAGTTGACAAAAAGCTTACAGCACCTGGTATTCCCAGGCGGTCTCCCATCCAAGTACTAACCAGGCCCGACCCTGCTTAGCTTCCGAGATCAGACGAGATCAGGCGTACTCAGGCCGGTGTGGTCGTAAGCGAGAAACTATCTCTTGGTGCACTATGTTAAGTGAAAGTGAGTCTGATTAACAGCTGTTGCATTTTCACCATTTAGATAAGCATCTTTGTGTCACTCAAAAAGTGGAAGAAATTGCATATACTGTAGAAATAATTTGTAGCACAGATTGTTGGATGAAATACAAACTAACCTTGCTTACTTATTTCAAAGCAAGGGCACATATTTCAGCCTTGTGGGAAAAAACGGACAAAGAGTTGACAAAAAGCTTACAGCACCTGGTATTCCCAGGCGGTCTCCCATCCAAGTACTAACCAGGCCCGACCCTGCTTAGCTTCCGAGATCAGACGAGATCAGGCGTACTCAGGCCGGTGTGGTCGTAAGCGAGAAACTATCTCTTGGTGCACTATGTTAAGTGAAAGTGAGTCTGATTAACAGCTGTTGCATTTTCACCATTTAGATAAGCATCTTTGTGTCACTCAAAAAGTGGAAGAAATTGCATATACTGTAGAAATAATTTGTAGCACAGATTGTTGGATGAAATACAAACTAACCTTGCTTACTTATTTCAAAGCAAGGGCACATATTTCAGCCTTGTGGGAAAAAACGGACAAAGAGTTGACAAAAAGCTTACAGCACCTGGTATTCCCAGGCGGTCTCCCATCCAAGTACTAACCAGGCCCGACCCTGCTTAGCTTCCGAGATCAGACGAGATCAGGCGTACTCAGGCCGGTGTGGTCGTAAGCGAGAAACTATCTCTTGGTGCACTATGTTAAGTGAAAGTGAGTCTGATTAACAGCTGTTGCATTTTCACCATTTAGATAAGCATCTTTGTGTCACTCAAAAAGTGGAAGAAATTGCATATACTGTAGAAATAATTTGTAGCACAGATTGTTGGATGAAATACAAACTAACCTTGCTTACTTATTTCAAAGCAAGGGCACATATTTCAGCCTTGTGGGAAAAAACGGACAAAGAGTTGACAAAAAGCTTACAGCACCTGGTATTCCCAGGCGGTCTCCCATCCAAGTACTAACCAGGCCCGACCCTGCTTAGCTTCCGAGATCAGACGAGATCAGGCGTACTCAGGCCGGTGTGGTCGTAAGCGAGAAACTATCTCTTGGTGCACTATGTTAAGTGAAAGTGAGTCTGATTAACAGCTGTTGCATTTTCACCATTTAGATAAGCATCTTTGTGTCACTCAAAAAGTGGAAGAAATTGCATATACTGTAGAAATAATTTGTAGCACAGATTGTTGGATGAAATACAAACTAACCTTGCTTACTTATTTCAAAGCAAGGGCACATATTTCAGCCTTGTGGGAAAAAACGGACAAAGAGTTGACAAAAAGCTTACAGCACCTGGTATTCCCAGGCGGTCTCCCATCCAAGTACTAACCAGGCCCGACCCTGCTTAGCTTCCGAGATCAGACGAGATCAGGCGTACTCAGGCCGGTGTGGTCGTAAGCGAGAAACTATCTCTTGGTGCACTATGTTAAGTGAAAGTGAGTCTGATTAACAGCTGTTGCATTTTCACCATTTAGATAAGCATCTTTGTGTCACTCAAAAAGTGGAAGAAATTGCATATACTGTAGAAATAATTTGTAGCACAGATTGTTGGATGAAATACAAACTAACCTTGCTTACTTATTTCAAAGCAAGGGCACATATTTCAGCCTTGTGGGAAAAAACGGACAAAGAGTTGACAAAAAGCTTACAGCACCTGGTATTCCCAGGCGGTCTCCCATCCAAGTACTAACCAGGCCCGACCCTGCTTAGCTTCCGAGATCAGACGAGATCAGGCGTACTCAGGCCGGTGTGGTCGTAAGCGAGAAACTATCTCTTGGTGCACTATGTTAAGTGAAAGTGAGTCTGATTAACAGCTGTTGCATTTTCACCATTTAGATAAGCATCTTTGTGTCACTCAAAAAGTGGAAGAAATTGCATATACTGTAGAAATAATTTGTAGCACAGATTGTTGGATGAAATACAAACTAACCTTGCTTACTTATTTCAAAGCAAGGGCACATATTTCAGCCTTGTGGGAAAAAACGGACAAAGAGTTGACAAAAAGCTTACAGCACCTGGTATTCCCAGGCGGTCTCCCATCCAAGTACTAACCAGGCCCGACCCTGCTTAGCTTCCGAGATCAGACGAGATCAGGCGTACTCAGGCCGGTGTGGTCGTAAGCGAGAAACTATCTCTTGGTGCACTATGTTAAGTGAAAGTGAGTCTGATTAACAGCTGTTGCATTTTCACCATTTAGATAAGCATCTTTGTGTCACTCAAAAAGTGGAAGAAATTGCATATACTGTAGAAATAATTTGTAGCACAGATTGTTGGATGAAATACAAACTAACCTTGCTTACTTATTTCAAAGCAAGGGCACATATTTCAGCCTTGTGGGAAAAAACGGACAAAGAGTTGACAAAAAGCTTACAGCACCTGGTATTCCCAGGCGGTCTCCCATCCAAGTACTAACCAGGCCCGACCCTGCTTAGCTTCCGAGATCAGACGAGATCAGGCGTACTCAGGCCGGTGTGGTCGTAAGCGAGAAACTATCTCTTGGTGCACTATGTTAAGTGAAAGTGAGTCTGATTAACAGCTGTTGCATTTTCACCATTTAGATAAGCATCTTTGTGTCACTCAAAAAGTGGAAGAAATTGCATATACTGTAGAAATAATTTGTAGCACAGATTGTTGGATGAAATACAAACTAACCTTGCTTACTTATTTCAAAGCAAGGGCACATATTTCAGCCTTGTGGGAAAAAACGGACAAAGAGTTGACAAAAAGCTTACAGCACCTGGTATTCCCAGGCGGTCTCCCATCCAAGTACTAACCAGGCCCGACCCTGCTTAGCTTCCGAGATCAGACGAGATCAGGCGTACTCAGGCCGGTGTGGTCGTAAGCGAGAAACTATCTCTTGGTGCACTATGTTAAGTGAAAGTGAGTCTGATTAACAGCTGTTGCATTTTCACCATTTAGATAAGCATCTTTGTGTCACTCAAAAAGTGGAAGAAATTGCATATACTGTAGAAATAATTTGTAGCACAGATTGTTGGATGAAATACAAACTAACCTTGCTTACTTATTTCAAAGCAAGGGCACATATTTCAGCCTTGTGGGAAAAAACGGACAAAGAGTTGACAAAAAGCTTACAGCACCTGGTATTCCCAGGCGGTCTCCCATCCAAGTACTAACCAGGCCCGACCCTGCTTAGCTTCCGAGATCAGACGAGATCAGGCGTACTCAGGCCGGTGTGGTCGTAAGCGAGAAACTATCTCTTGGTGCACTATGTTAAGTGAAAGTGAGTCTGATTAACAGCTGTTGCATTTTCACCATTTAGATAAGCATCTTTGTGTCACTCAAAAAGTGGAAGAAATTGCATATACTGTAGAAATAATTTGTAGCACAGATTGTTGGATGAAATACAAACTAACCTTGCTTACTTATTTCAAAGCAAGGGCACATATTTCAGCCTTGTGGGAAAAAACGGACAAAGAGTTGACAAAAAGCTTACAGCACCTGGTATTCCCAGGCGGTCTCCCATCCAAGTACTAACCAGGCCCGACCCTGCTTAGCTTCCGAGATCAGACGAGATCAGGCGTACTCAGGCCGGTGTGGTCGTAAGCGAGAAACTATCTCTTGGTGCACTATGTTAAGTGAAAGTGAGTCTGATTAACAGCTGTTGCATTTTCACCATTTAGATAAGCATCTTTGTGTCACTCAAAAAGTGGAAGAAATTGCATATACTGTAGAAATAATTTGTAGCACAGATTGTTGGATGAAATACAAACTAACCTTGCTTACTTATTTCAAAGCAAGGGCACATATTTCAGCCTTGTGGGAAAAAACGGACAAAGAGTTGACAAAAAGCTTACAGCACCTGGTATTCCCAGGCGGTCTCCCATCCAAGTACTAACCAGGCCCGACCCTGCTTAGCTTCCGAGATCAGACGAGATCAGGCGTACTCAGGCCGGTGTGGTCGTAAGCGAGAAACTATCTCTTGGTGCACTATGTTAAGTGAAAGTGAGTCTGATTAACAGCTGTTGCATTTTCACCATTTAGATAAGCATCTTTGTGTCACTCAAAAAGTGGAAGAAATTGCATATACTGTAGAAATAATTTGTAGCACAGATTGTTGGATGAAATACAAACTAACCTTGCTTACTTATTTCAAAGCAAGGGCACATATTTCAGCCTTGTGGGAAAAAACGGACAAAGAGTTGACAAAAAGCTTACAGCACCTGGTATTCCCAGGCGGTCTCCCATCCAAGTACTAACCAGGCCCGACCCTGCTTAGCTTCCGAGATCAGACGAGATCAGGCGTACTCAGGCCGGTGTGGTCGTAAGCGAGAAACTATCTCTTGGTGCACTATGTTAAGTGAAAGTGAGTCTGATTAACAGCTGTTGCATTTTCACCATTTAGATAAGCATCTTTGTGTCACTCAAAAAGTGGAAGAAATTGCATATACTGTAGAAATAATTTGTAGCACAGATTGTTGGATGAAATACAAACTAACCTTGCTTACTTATTTCAAAGCAAGGGCACATATTTCAGCCTTGTGGGAAAAAACGGACAAAGAGTTGACAAAAAGCTTACAGCACCTGGTATTCCCAGGCGGTCTCCCATCCAAGTACTAACCAGGCCCGACCCTGCTTAGCTTCCGAGATCAGACGAGATCAGGCGTACTCAGGCCGGTGTGGTCGTAAGCGAGAAACTATCTCTTGGTGCACTATGTTAAGTGAAAGTGAGTCTGATTAACAGCTGTTGCATTTTCACCATTTAGATAAGCATCTTTGTGTCACTCAAAAAGTGGAAGAAATTGCATATACTGTAGAAATAATTTGTAGCACAGATTGTTGGATGAAATACAAACTAACCTTGCTTACTTATTTCAAAGCAAGGGCACATATTTCAGCCTTGTGGGAAAAAACGGACAAAGAGTTGACAAAAAGCTTACAGCACCTGGTATTCCCAGGCGGTCTCCCATCCAAGTACTAACCAGGCCCGACCCTGCTTAGCTTCCGAGATCAGACGAGATCAGGCGTACTCAGGCCGGTGTGGTCGTAAGCGAGAAACTATCTCTTGGTGCACTATGTTAAGTGAAAGTGAGTCTGATTAACAGCTGTTGCATTTTCACCATTTAGATAAGCATCTTTGTGTCACTCAAAAAGTGGAAGAAATTGCATATACTGTAGAAATAATTTGTAGCACAGATTGTTGGATGAAATACAAACTAACCTTGCTTACTTATTTCAAAGCAAGGGCACATATTTCAGCCTTGTGGGAAAAAACGGACAAAGAGTTGACAAAAAGCTTACAGCACCTGGTATTCCCAGGCGGTCTCCCATCCAAGTACTAACCAGGCCCGACCCTGCTTAGCTTCCGAGATCAGACGAGATCAGGCGTACTCAGGCCGGTGTGGTCGTAAGCGAGAAACTATCTCTTGGTGCACTATGTTAAGTGAAAGTGAGTCTGATTAACAGCTGTTGCATTTTCACCATTTAGATAAGCATCTTTGTGTCACTCAAAAAGTGGAAGAAATTGCATATACTGTAGAAATAATTTGTAGCACAGATTGTTGGATGAAATACAAACTAACCTTGCTTACTTATTTCAAAGCAAGGGCACATATTTCAGCCTTGTGGGAAAAAACGGACAAAGAGTTGACAAAAAGCTTACAGCACCTGGTATTCCCAGGCGGTCTCCCATCCAAGTACTAACCAGGCCCGACCCTGCTTAGCTTCCGAGATCAGACGAGATCAGGCGTACTCAGGCCGGTGTGGTCGTAAGCGAGAAACTATCTCTTGGTGCACTATGTTAAGTGAAAGTGAGTCTGATTAACAGCTGTTGCATTTTCACCATTTAGATAAGCATCTTTGTGTCACTCAAAAAGTGGAAGAAATTGCATATACTGTAGAAATAATTTGTAGCACAGATTGTTGGATGAAATACAAACTAACCTTGCTTACTTATTTCAAAGCAAGGGCACATATTTCAGCCTTGTGGGAAAAAAACGGACAAAGAGTTGACAAAAGCTTACAGCACCTGGTATTCCCAGGCGGTCTCCCATCCAAGTACTAACCAGGCCCGACCCTGCTTAGCTTCCGAGATCAGACGAGATCAGGCGTACTCAGGCCGGTGTGGTCGTAAGCGAGAAACTATCTCTTGGTGCACTATGTTAAGTGAAAGTGAGTCTGATTAACAGCTGTTGCATTTTCACCATTTAGATAAGCATCTTTGTGTCACTCAAAAAGTGGAAGAAATTGCATATACTGTAGAAATAATTTGTAGCACAGATTGTTGGATGAAATACAAACTAACCTTGCTTACTTATTTCAAAGCAAGGGCACATATTTCAGCCTTGTGGGAAAAAACGGACAAAGAGTTGACAAAAGCTTACAGCACCTGGTATTCCCAGGCGGTCTCCCATCCAAGTACTAACCAGGCCGAACCCTGACTTAGCTTCCGAGCATCAGACGAGATCAGGCGTACTCAGGCCGGTGTGGTCGTAAGCGAGAAACTATCTCTTGGTGCACTATGTGAAGTGAAATTGTAGTCGTGATTGAGAAATCTGTTGCATTGTAC
>NW_022262598.1:17500-41968 GCF_002021735.2 Oncorhynchus kisutch | reverse complement strand
TTTAGATGGGATGGAGACCGCCTGGGAATACTCAGGTGCTGTAAGCTTTTTGTCAACTCTTTGTCCGTTTTTTCCCACAAGGCTGAAATATGTGCCCTTGCTTTGAAATAAGTAAGCAAGGTTAGTTTGTATTTCATCCAACAATCTGTGCTACAAATTATTTCTACAGTATATGCAATTTGTTCCACTTTTTGAGTGACACAAAGATGCTTATCTAAATGGTGAAAATGCAACAGCTGTTAATCAGACTCACTTTCACTTAACATAGTGCACCAAGAGATAGTTTCTCGCTTACGACCACACCGGCCTGAGTACGCCTGATCTCGTCTGATCTCGGAAGCTAAGCAGGGTCGGGCCTGGTTAGTACTTGGATGGGAGACCGCCTGGGAATACCAGGTGCTGTAAGCTTTTCGTCAACTCTTTGTCCGTTTTTTCCCACAAGGCTGAAATATGTGCCCTTGCTTTGAAATAAGTAAGCAAGGTTAGTTTGTATTTCATCCAACAATCTGTGCTACAAATTATTTCTACAGTATATGCAATTTCTTCCACTTTTTGAGTGACACAAAGATGCTTATCTAAATGGTGAAAATGCAACAGCTGTTAATCAGACTCACTTTCACTTAACATAGTGCACCAAGAGATAGTTTCTCGCTTACGACCACACCGGCCTGAGTACGCCTGATCTCGTCTGATCTCGGAAGCTAAGCAGGGTCGGGCCTGGTTAGTACTTGGATGGGAGACCGCCTGGGAATACCAGGTGCTGTAAGCTTTTCGTCAACTCTTTGTCCGTTTTTTCCCACAAGGCTGAAATATGTGCCCTTGCTTTGAAATAAGTAAGCAAGGTTAGTTTGTATTTCATCCAACAATCTGTGCTACAAATTATTTCTACAGTATATGCAATTTCTTCCACTTTTTGAGTGACACAAAGATGCTTATCTAAATGGTGAAAATGCAACAGCTGTTAATCAGACTCACTTTCACTTAACATAGTGCACCAAGAGATAGTTTCTCGCTTACGACCACACCGGCCTGAGTACGCCTGATCTCGTCTGATCTCGGAAGCTAAGCAGGGTCGGGCCTGGTTAGTACTTGGATGGGAGACCGCCTGGGAATACCAGGTGCTGTAAGCTTTTCGTCAACTCTTTGTCCGTTTTTTCCCACAAGGCTGAAATATGTGCCCTTGCTTTGAAATAAGTAAGCAAGGTTAGTTTGTATTTCATCCAACAATCTGTGCTACAAATTATTTCTACAGTATATGCAATTTCTTCCACTTTTTGAGTGACACAAAGATGCTTATCTAAATGGTGAAAATGCAACAGCTGTTAATCAGACTCACTTTCACTTAACATAGTGCACCAAGAGATAGTTTCTCGCTTACGACCACACCGGCCTGAGTACGCCTGATCTCGTCTGATCTCGGAAGCTAAGCAGGGTCGGGCCTGGTTAGTACTTGGATGGGAGACCGCCTGGGAATACCAGGTGCTGTAAGCTTTTCGTCAACTCTTTGTCCGTTTTTTCCCACAAGGCTGAAATATGTGCCCTTGCTTTGAAATAAGTAAGCAAGGTTAGTTTGTATTTCATCCAACAATCTGTGCTACAAATTATTTCTACAGTATATGCAATTTCTTCCACTTTTTGAGTGACACAAAGATGCTTATCTAAATGGTGAAAATGCAACAGCTGTTAATCAGACTCACTTTCACTTAACATAGTGCACCAAGAGATAGTTTCTCGCTTACGACCACACCGGCCTGAGTACGCCTGATCTCGTCTGATCTCGGAAGCTAAGCAGGGTCGGGCCTGGTTAGTACTTGGATGGGAGACCGCCTGGGAATACCAGGTGCTGTAAGCTTTTTGTCAACTCTTTGTCCGTTTTTTCCCACAAGGCTGAAATATGTGCCCTTGCTTTGAAATAAGTAAGCAAGGTTAGTTTGTATTTCATCCAACAATCTGTGCTACAAATTATTTCTACAGTATATGCAATTTCTTCCACTTTTTGAGTGACACAAAGATGCTTATCTAAATGGTGAAAATGCAACAGCTGTTAATCAGACTCACTTTCACTTAACATAGTGCACCAAGAGATAGTTTCTCGCTTACGACCACACCGGCCTGAGTACGCCTGATCTCGTCTGATCTCGGAAGCTAAGCAGGGTCGGGCCTGGTTAGTACTTGGATGGGAGACCGCCTGGGAATACCAGGTGCTGTAAGCTTTTCGTCAACTCTTTGTCCGTTTTTTCCCACAAGGCTGAAATATGTGCCCTTGCTTTGAAATAAGTAAGCAAGGTTAGTTTGTATTTCATCCAACAATCTGTGCTACAAATTATTTCTACAGTATATGCAATTTCTTCCACTTTTTGAGTGACACAAAGATGCTTATCTAAATGGTGAAAATGCAACAGCTGTTAATCAGACTCACTTTCACTTAACATAGTGCACCAAGAGATAGTTTCTCGCTTACGACCACACCGGCCTGAGTACGCCTGATCTCGTCTGATCTCGGAAGCTAAGCAGGGTCGGGCCTGGTTAGTACTTGGATGGGAGACCGCCTGGGAATACCAGGTGCTGTAAGCTTTTCGTCAACTCTTTGTCCGTTTTTTCCCACAAGGCTGAAATATGTGCCCTTGCTTTGAAATAAGTAAGCAAGGTTAGTTTGTATTTCATCCAACAATCTGTGCTACAAATTATTTCTACAGTATATGCAATTTCTTCCACTTTTTGAGTGACACAAAGATGCTTATCTAAATGGTGAAAATGCAACAGCTGTTAATCAGACTCACTTTCACTTAACATAGTGCACCAAGAGATAGTTTCTCGCTTACGACCACACCGGCCTGAGTACGCCTGATCTCGTCTGATCTCGGAAGCTAAGCAGGGTCGGGCCTGGTTAGTACTTGGATGGGAGACCGCCTGGGAATACCAGGTGCTGTAAGCTTTTCGTCAACTCTTTGTCCGTTTTTTCCCACAAGGCTGAAATATGTGCCCTTGCTTTGAAATAAGTAAGCAAGGTTAGTTTGTATTTCATCCAACAATCTGTGCTACAAATTATTTCTACAGTATATGCAATTTCTTCCACTTTTTGAGTGACACAAAGATGCTTATCTAAATGGTGAAAATGCAACAGCTGTTAATCAGACTCACTTTCACTTAACATAGTGCACCAAGAGATAGTTTCTCGCTTACGACCACACCGGCCTGAGTACGCCTGATCTCGTCTGATCTCGGAAGCTAAGCAGGGTCGGGCCTGGTTAGTACTTGGATGGGAGACCGCCTGGGAATACCAGGTGCTGTAAGCTTTTCGTCAACTCTTTGTCCGTTTTTTCCCACAAGGCTGAAATATGTGCCCTTGCTTTGAAATAAGTAAGCAAGGTTAGTTTGTATTTCATCCAACAATCTGTGCTACAAATTATTTCTACAGTATATGCAATTTCTTCCACTTTTTGAGTGACACAAAGATGCTTATCTAAATGGTGAAAATGCAACAGCTGTTAATCAGACTCACTTTCACTTAACATAGTGCACCAAGAGATAGTTTCTCGCTTACGACCACACCGGCCTGAGTACGCCTGATCTCGTCTGATCTCGGAAGCTAAGCAGGGTCGGGCCTGGTTAGTACTTGGATGGGAGACCGCCTGGGAATACCAGGTGCTGTAAGCTTTTCGTCAACTCTTTGTCCGTTTTTTCCCACAAGGCTGAAATATGTGCCCTTGCTTTGAAATAAGTAAGCAAGGTTAGTTTGTATTTCATCCAACAATCTGTGCTACAAATTATTTCTACAGTATATGCAATTTCTTCCACTTTTTGAGTGACACAAAGATGCTTATCTAAATGGTGAAAATGCAACAGCTGTTAATCAGACTCACTTTCACTTAACATAGTGCACCAAGAGATAGTTTCTCGCTTACGACCACACCGGCCTGAGTACGCCTGATCTCGTCTGATCTCGGAAGCTAAGCAGGGTCGGGCCTGGTTAGTACTTGGATGGGAGACCGCCTGGGAATACCAGGTGCTGTAAGCTTTTCGTCAACTCTTTGTCCGTTTTTTCCCACAAGGCTGAAATATGTGCCCTTGCTTTGAAATAAGTAAGCAAGGTTAGTTTGTATTTCATCCAACAATCTGTGCTACAAATTATTTCTACAGTATATGCAATTTCTTCCACTTTTTGAGTGACACAAAGATGCTTATCTAAATGGTGAAAATGCAACAGCTGTTAATCAGACTCACTTTCACTTAACATAGTGCACCAAGAGATAGTTTCTCGCTTACGACCACACCGGCCTGAGTACGCCTGATCTCGTCTGATCTCGGAAGCTAAGCAGGGTCGGGCCTGGTTAGTACTTGGATGGGAGACCGCCTGGGAATACCAGGTGCTGTAAGCTTTTCGTCAACTCTTTGTCCGTTTTTTCCCACAAGGCTGAAATATGTGCCCTTGCTTTGAAATAAGTAAGCAAGGTTAGTTTGTATTTCATCCAACAATCTGTGCTACAAATTATTTCTACAGTATATGCAATTTCTTCCACTTTTTGAGTGACACAAAGATGCTTATCTAAATGGTGAAAATGCAACAGCTGTTAATCAGACTCACTTTCACTTAACATAGTGCACCAAGAGATAGTTTCTCGCTTACGACCACACCGGCCTGAGTACGCCTGATCTGTCTGATCTCGGAAGCTAAGCAGGGTCAGGGGCCGGTGTGGTCGTAAGCGAGAAACTATCTCTTGGTGCACTATGTTAAGTGAAAGTGAGTCTGATTAACAGCTGTTGCATTTTCACCATTTAGATAAGCATCTTTGTGTCACTCAAAAAGTGGAAGAAATTGCATATACTGTAGAAATAATTTGTAGCACAGATTGTTGGATGAAATACAAACTAACCTTGCTTACTTATTTCAAAGCAAGGCACATATTTCAGCCTTGTGGGAAAAACGGACAAAGAGTGACGAAAAGCTTACAGCACCTGGTATTCCCAGGCGGTCTCCCATCCAAGTACTAACCAGGCCCGACCCTGCTTAGCTTCCGAGATCAGACGAGATCAGGCGTACTCAGGCCGGTGTGGTCGTAAGCGAGAAACTATCTCTTGGTGCACTATGTTAAGTGAAAGTGAGTCTGATTAACAGCTGTTGCATTTTCACCATTTAGATAAGCATCTTTGTGTCACTCAAAAAGTGGAAGAAATTGCATATACTGTAGAAATAATTTGTAGCACAGATTGTTGGATGAAATACAAACTAACCTTGCTTACTTATTTCAAAGCAAGGGCACATATTTCAGCCTTGTGGGAAAAAACGGACAAAGAGTTGACGAAAAGCTTACAGCACCTGGTATTCCCAGGCGGTCTCCCATCCAAGTACTAACCAGGCCCGACCCTGCTTAGCTTCCGAGATCAGACGAGATCAGGCGTACTCAGGCCGGTGTGGTCGTAAGCGAGAAACTATCTCTTGGTGCACTATGTTAAGTGAAAGTGAGTCTGATTAACAGCTGTTGCATTTTCACCATTTAGATAAGCATCTTTGTGTCACTCAAAAAGTGGAAGAAATTGCATATACTGTAGAAATAATTTGTAGCACAGATTGTTGGATGAAATACAAACTAACCTTGCTTACTTATTTCAAAGCAAGGGCACATATTTCAGCCTTGTGGGAAAAAACGGACAAAGAGTTGACGAAAAGCTTACAGCACCTGGTATTCCCAGGCGGTCTCCCATCCAAGTACTAACCAGGCCCGACCCTGCTTAGCTTCCGAGATCAGACGAGATCAGGCGTACTCAGGCCGGTGTGGTCGTAAGCGAGAAACTATCTCTTGGTGCACTATGTTAAGTGAAAGTGAGTCTGATTAACAGCTGTTGCATTTTCACCATTTAGATAAGCATCTTTGTGTCACTCAAAAAGTGGAAGAAATTGCATATACTGTAGAAATAATTTGTAGCACAGATTGTTGGATGAAATACAAACTAACCTTGCTTACTTATTTCAAAGCAAGGGCACATATTTCAGCCTTGTGGGAAAAAACGGACAAAGAGTTGACAAAAAGCTTACAGCACCTGGTATTCCCAGGCGGTCTCCCATCCAAGTACTAACCAGGCCCGACCCTGCTTAGCTTCCGAGATCAGACGAGATCAGGCGTACTCAGGCCGGTGTGGTCGTAAGCGAGAAACTATCTCTTGGTGCACTATGTTAAGTGAAAGTGAGTCTGATTAACAGCTGTTGCATTTTCACCATTTAGATAAGCATCTTTGTGTCACTCAAAAAGTGGAAGAAATTGCATATACTGTAGAAATAATTTGTAGCACAGATTGTTGGATGAAATACAAACTAACCTTGCTTACTTATTTCAAAGCAAGGGCACATATTTCAGCCTTGTGGGAAAAAACGGACAAAGAGTTGACAAAAAGCTTACAGCACCTGGTATTCCCAGGCGGTCTCCCATCCAAGTACTAACCAGGCCCGACCCTGCTTAGCTTCCGAGATCAGACGAGATCAGGCGTACTCAGGCCGGTGTGGTCGTAAGCGAGAAACTATCTCTTGGTGCACTATGTTAAGTGAAAGTGAGTCTGATTAACAGCTGTTGCATTTTCACCATTTAGATAAGCATCTTTGTGTCACTCAAAAAGTGGAAGAAATTGCATATACTGTAGAAATAATTTGTAGCACAGATTGTTGGATGAAATACAAACTAACCTTGCTTACTTATTTCAAAGCAAGGGCACATATTTCAGCCTTGTGGGAAAAAACGGACAAAGAGTTGACAAAAGCTTACAGCACCTGGTATTCCCAGGCGGTCTCCCATCCAAGTACTAACCAGGCCCGACCCTGCTTAGCTTCCGAGATCAGACGAGATCAGGCGTACTCAGGCCGGTGTGGTCGTAAGCGAGAAACTATCTCTTGGTGCACTATGTTAAGTGAAAGTGAGTCTGATTAACAGCTGTTGCATTTTCACCATTTAGATAAGCATCTTTGTGTCACTCAAAAAGTGGAAGAAATTGCATATACTGTAGAAATAATTTGTAGCACAGATTGTTGGATGAAATACAAACTAACCTTGCTTACTTATTTCAAAGCAAGGGCACATATTTCAGCCTTGTGGGAAAAAACGGACAAAGAGTTGACAAAAAGCTTACAGCACCTGGTATTCCCAGGCGGTCTCCCATCCAAGTACTAACCAGGCCCGACCCTGCTTAGCTTCCGAGATCAGACGAGATCAGGCGTACTCAGGCCGGTGTGGTCGTAAGCGAGAAACTATCTCTTGGTGCACTATGTTAAGTGAAAGTGAGTCTGATTAACAGCTGTTGCATTTTCACCATTTAGATAAGCATCTTTGTGTCACTCAAAAAGTGGAAGAAATTGCATATACTGTAGAAATAATTTGTAGCACAGATTGTTGGATGAAATACAAACTAACCTTGCTTACTTATTTCAAAGCAAGGGCACATATTTCAGCCTTGTGGGAAAAAACGGACAAAGAGTTGACAAAAAGCTTACAGCACCTGGTATTCCCAGGCGGTCTCCCATCCAAGTACTAACCAGGCCCGACCCTGCTTAGCTTCCGAGATCAGACGAGATCAGGCGTACTCAGGCCGGTGTGGTCGTAAGCGAGAAACTATCTCTTGGTGCACTATGTTAAGTGAAAGTGAGTCTGATTAACAGCTGTTGCATTTTCACCATTTAGATAAGCATCTTTGTGTCACTCAAAAAGTGGAAGAAATTGCATATACTGTAGAAATAATTTGTAGCACAGATTGTTGGATGAAATACAAACTAACCTTGCTTACTTATTTCAAAGCAAGGGCACATATTTCAGCCTTGTGGGAAAAAACGGACAAAGAGTTGACGAAAAGCTTACAGCACCTGGTATTCCCAGGCGGTCTCCCATCCAAGTACTAACCAGGCCCGACCCTGCTTAGCTTCCGAGATCAGACGAGATCAGGCGTACTCAGGCCGGTGTGGTCGTAAGCGAGAAACTATCTCTTGGTGCACTATGTTAAGTGAAAGTGAGTCTGATTAACAGCTGTTGCATTTTCACCATTTAGATAAGCATCTTTGTGTCACTCAAAAAGTGGAAGAAATTGCATATACTGTAGAAATAATTTGTAGCACAGATTGTTGGATGAAATACAAACTAACCTTGCTTACTTATTTCAAAGCAAGGGCACATATTTCAGCCTTGTGGGAAAAAACGGACAAAGAGTTGACAAAAGCTTACAGCACCTGGTATTCCCAGGCGGTCTCCCATCCAAGTACTAACCAGGCCCGACCCTGCTTAGCTTCCGAGATCAGACGAGATCAGGCGTACTCAGGCCGGTGTGGTCGTAAGCGAGAAACTATCTCTTGGTGCACTATGTTAAGTGAAAGTGAGTCTGATTAACAGCTGTTGCATTTTCACCATTTAGATAAGCATCTTTGTGTCACTCAAAAAGTGGAAGAAATTGCATATACTGTAGAAATAATTTGTAGCACAGATTGTTGGATGAAATACAAACTAACCTTGCTTACTTATTTCAAAGCAAGGGCACATATTTCAGCCTTGTGGGAAAAAACGGACAAAGAGTTGACAAAAAGCTTACAGCACCTGGTATTCCCAGGCGGTCTCCCATCCAAGTACTAACCAGGCCCGACCCTGCTTAGCTTCCGAGATCAGACGAGATCAGGCGTACTCAGGCCGGTGTGGTCGTAAGCGAGAAACTATCTCTTGGTGCACTATGTTAAGTGAAAGTGAGTCTGATTAACAGCTGTTGCATTTTCACCATTTAGATAAGCATCTTTGTGTCACTCAAAAAGTGGAAGAAATTGCATATACTGTAGAAATAATTTGTAGCACAGATTGTTGGATGAAATACAAACTAACCTTGCTTACTTATTTCAAAGCAAGGGCACATATTTCAGCCTTGTGGGAAAAAACGGACAAAGAGTTGACAAAAAGCTTACAGCACCTGGTATTCCCAGGCGGTCTCCCATCCAAGTACTAACCAGGCCCGACCCTGCTTAGCTTCCGAGATCAGACGAGATCAGGCGTACTCAGGCCGGTGTGGTCGTAAGCGAGAAACTATCTCTTGGTGCACTATGTTAAGTGAAAGTGAGTCTGATTAACAGCTGTTGCATTTTCACCATTTAGATAAGCATCTTTGTGTCACTCAAAAAGTGGAAGAAATTGCATATACTGTAGAAATAATTTGTAGCACAGATTGTTGGATGAAATACAAACTAACCTTGCTTACTTATTTCAAAGCAAGGGCACATATTTCAGCCTTGTGGGAAAAAACGGACAAAGAGTTGACAAAAAGCTTACAGCACCTGGTATTCCCAGGCGGTCTCCCATCCAAGTACTAACCAGGCCCGACCCTGCTTAGCTTCCGAGATCAGACGAGATCAGGCGTACTCAGGCCGGTGTGGTCGTAAGCGAGAAACTATCTCTTGGTGCACTATGTTAAGTGAAAGTGAGTCTGATTAACAGCTGTTGCATTTTCACCATTTAGATAAGCATCTTTGTGTCACTCAAAAAGTGGAAGAAATTGCATATACTGTAGAAATAATTTGTAGCACAGATTGTTGGATGAAATACAAACTAACCTTGCTTACTTATTTCAAAGCAAGGGCACATATTTCAGCCTTGTGGGAAAAAACGGACAAAGAGTTGACAAAAGCTTACAGCACCTGGTATTCCCAGGCGGTCTCCCATCCAAGTACTAACCAGGCCCGACCCTGCTTAGCTTCCGAGATCAGACGAGATCAGGCGTACTCAGGCCGGTGTGGTCGTAAGCGAGAAACTATCTCTTGGTGCACTATGTTAAGTGAAAGTGAGTCTGATTAACAGCTGTTGCATTTTCACCATTTAGATAAGCATCTTTGTGTCACTCAAAAAGTGGAAGAAATTGCATATACTGTAGAAATAATTTGTAGCACAGATTGTTGGATGAAATACAAACTAACCTTGCTTACTTATTTCAAAGCAAGGGCACATATTTCAGCCTTGTGGGAAAAAACGGACAAAGAGTTGACGAAAAGCTTACAGCACCTGGTATTCCCAGGCGGTCTCCCATCCAAGTACTAACCAGGCCCGACCCTGCTTAGCTTCCGAGATCAGACGAGATCAGGCGTACTCAGGCCGGTGTGGTCGTAAGCGAGAAACTATCTCTTGGTGCACTATGTTAAGTGAAAGTGAGTCTGATTAACAGCTGTTGCATTTTCACCATTTAGATAAGCATCTTTGTGTCACTCAAAAAGTGGAAGAAATTGCATATACTGTAGAAATAATTTGTAGCACAGATTGTTGGATGAAATACAAACTAACCTTGCTTACTTATTTCAAAGCAAGGGCACATATTTCAGCCTTGTGGGAAAAAACGGACAAAGAGTTGACAAAAGCTTACAGCACCTGGTATTCCCAGGCGGTCTCCCATCCAAGTACTAACCAGGCCCGACCCTGCTTAGCTTCCGAGATCAGACGAGATCAGGCGTACTCAGGCCGGTGTGGTCGTAAGCGAGAAACTATCTCTTGGTGCACTATGTTAAGTGAAAGTGAGTCTGATTAACAGCTGTTGCATTTTCACCATTTAGATAAGCATCTTTGTGTCACTCAAAAAGTGGAAGAAATTGCATATACTGTAGAAATAATTTGTAGCACAGATTGTTGGATGAAATACAAACTAACCTTGCTTACTTATTTCAAAGCAAGGGCACATATTTCAGCCTTGTGGGAAAAAACGGACAAAGAGTTGACAAAAAGCTTACAGCACCTGGTATTCCCAGGCGGTCTCCCATCCAAGTACTAACCAGGCCCGACCCTGCTTAGCTTCCGAGATCAGACGAGATCAGGCGTACTCAGGCCGGTGTGGTCGTAAGCGAGAAACTATCTCTTGGTGCACTATGTTAAGTGAAAGTGAGTCTGATTAACAGCTGTTGCATTTTCACCATTTAGATAAGCATCTTTGTGTCACTCAAAAAGTGGAAGAAATTGCATATACTGTAGAAATAATTTGTAGCACAGATTGTTGGATGAAATACAAACTAACCTTGCTTACTTATTTCAAAGCAAGGGCACATATTTCAGCCTTGTGGGAAAAAACGGACAAAGAGTTGACGAAAAGCTTACAGCACCTGGTATTCCCAGGCGGTCTCCCATCCAAGTACTAACCAGGCCCGACCCTGCTTAGCTTCCGAGATCAGACGAGATCAGGCGTACTCAGGCCGGTGTGGTCGTAAGCGAGAAACTATCTCTTGGTGCACTATGTTAAGTGAAAGTGAGTCTGATTAACAGCTGTTGCATTTTCACCATTTAGATAAGCATCTTTGTGTCACTCAAAAAGTGGAAGAAATTGCATATACTGTAGAAATAATTTGTAGCACAGATTGTTGGATGAAATACAAACTAACCTTGCTTACTTATTTCAAAGCAAGGGCACATATTTCAGCCTTGTGGGAAAAAACGGACAAAGAGTTGACAAAAGCTTACAGCACCTGGTATTCCCAGGCGGTCTCCCATCCAAGTACTAACCAGGCCCGACCCTGCTTAGCTTCCGAGATCAGACGAGATCAGGCGTACTCAGGCCGGTGTGGTCGTAAGCGAGAAACTATCTCTTGGTGCACTATGTTAAGTGAAAGTGAGTCTGATTAACAGCTGTTGCATTTTCACCATTTAGATAAGCATCTTTGTGTCACTCAAAAAGTGGAAGAAATTGCATATACTGTAGAAATAATTTGTAGCACAGATTGTTGGATGAAATACAAACTAACCTTGCTTACTTATTTCAAAGCAAGGGCACATATTTCAGCCTTGTGGGAAAAAACGGACAAAGAGTTGACGAAAAGCTTACAGCACCTGGTATTCCCAGGCGGTCTCCCATCCAAGTACTAACCAGGCCCGACCCTGCTTAGCTTCCGAGATCAGACGAGATCAGGCGTACTCAGGCCGGTGTGGTCGTAAGCGAGAAACTATCTCTTGGTGCACTATGTTAAGTGAAAGTGAGTCTGATTAACAGCTGTTGCATTTTCACCATTTAGATAAGCATCTTTGTGTCACTCAAAAAGTGGAAGAAATTGCATATACTGTAGAAATAATTTGTAGCACAGATTGTTGGATGAAATACAAACTAACCTTGCTTACTTATTTCAAAGCAAGGGCACATATTTCAGCCTTGTGGGAAAAAACGGACAAAGAGTTGACAAAAAGCTTACAGCACCTGGTATTCCCAGGCGGTCTCCCATCCAAGTACTAACCAGGCCCGACCCTGCTTAGCTTCCGAGATCAGACGAGATCAGGCGTACTCAGGCCGGTGTGGTCGTAAGCGAGAAACTATCTCTTGGTGCACTATGTTAAGTGAAAGTGAGTCTGATTAACAGCTGTTGCATTTTCACCATTTAGATAAGCATCTTTGTGTCACTCAAAAAGTGGAAGAAATTGCATATACTGTAGAAATAATTTGTAGCACAGATTGTTGGATGAAATACAAACTAACCTTGCTTACTTATTTCAAAGCAAGGGCACATATTTCAGCCTTGTGGGAAAAAACGGACAAAGAGTTGACAAAAAGCTTACAGCACCTGGTATTCCCAGGCGGTCTCCCATCCAAGTACTAACCAGGCCCGACCCTGCTTAGCTTCCGAGATCAGACGAGATCAGGCGTACTCAGGCCGGTGTGGTCGTAAGCGAGAAACTATCTCTTGGTGCACTATGTTAAGTGAAAGTGAGTCTGATTAACAGCTGTTGCATTTTCACCATTTAGATAAGCATCTTTGTGTCACTCAAAAAGTGGAAGAAATTGCATATACTGTAGAAATAATTTGTAGCACAGATTGTTGGATGAAATACAAACTAACCTTGCTTACTTATTTCAAAGCAAGGGCACATATTTCAGCCTTGTGGGAAAAAACGGACAAAGAGTTGACAAAAAGCTTACAGCACCTGGTATTCCCAGGCGGTCTCCCATCCAAGTACTAACCAGGCCCGACCCTGCTTAGCTTCCGAGATCAGACGAGATCAGGCGTACTCAGGCCGGTGTGGTCGTAAGCGAGAAACTATCTCTTGGTGCACTATGTTAAGTGAAAGTGAGTCTGATTAACAGCTGTTGCATTTTCACCATTTAGATAAGCATCTTTGTGTCACTCAAAAAGTGGAAGAAATTGCATATACTGTAGAAATAATTTGTAGCACAGATTGTTGGATGAAATACAAACTAACCTTGCTTACTTATTTCAAAGCAAGGGCACATATTTCAGCCTTGTGGGAAAAAACGGACAAAGAGTTGACAAAAAGCTTACAGCACCTGGTATTCCCAGGCGGTCTCCCATCCAAGTACTAACCAGGCCCGACCCTGCTTAGCTTCCGAGATCAGACGAGATCAGGCGTACTCAGGCCGGTGTGGTCGTAAGCGAGAAACTATCTCTTGGTGCACTATGTTAAGTGAAAGTGAGTCTGATTAACAGCTGTTGCATTTTCACCATTTAGATAAGCATCTTTGTGTCACTCAAAAAGTGGAAGAAATTGCATATACTGTAGAAATAATTTGTAGCACAGATTGTTGGATGAAATACAAACTAACCTTGCTTACTTATTTCAAAGCAAGGGCACATATTTCAGCCTTGTGGGAAAAAACGGACAAAGAGTTGACGAAAAGCTTACAGCACCTGGTATTCCCAGGCGGTCTCCCATCCAAGTACTAACCAGGCCCGACCCTGCTTAGCTTCCGAGATCAGACGAGATCAGGCGTACTCAGGCCGGTGTGGTCGTAAGCGAGAAACTATCTCTTGGTGCACTATGTTAAGTGAAAGTGAGTCTGATTAACAGCTGTTGCATTTTCACCATTTAGATAAGCATCTTTGTGTCACTCAAAAAGTGGAAGAAATTGCATATACTGTAGAAATAATTTGTAGCACAGATTGTTGGATGAAATACAAACTAACCTTGCTTACTTATTTCAAAGCAAGGGCACATATTTCAGCCTTGTGGGAAAAAACGGACAAAGAGTTGACAAAAGCTTACAGCACCTGGTATTCCCAGGCGGTCTCCCATCCAAGTACTAACCAGGCCCGACCCTGCTTAGCTTCCGAGATCAGACGAGATCAGGCGTACTCAGGCCGGTGTGGTCGTAAGCGAGAAACTATCTCTTGGTGCACTATGTTAAGTGAAAGTGAGTCTGATTAACAGCTGTTGCATTTTCACCATTTAGATAAGCATCTTTGTGTCACTCAAAAAGTGGAAGAAATTGCATATACTGTAGAAATAATTTGTAGCACAGATTGTTGGATGAAATACAAACTAACCTTGCTTACTTATTTCAAAGCAAGGGCACATATTTCAGCCTTGTGGGAAAAAACGGACAAAGAGTTGACAAAAAGCTTACAGCACCTGGTATTCCCAGGCGGTCTCCCATCCAAGTACTAACCAGGCCCGACCCTGCTTAGCTTCCGAGATCAGACGAGATCAGGCGTACTCAGGCCGGTGTGGTCGTAAGCGAGAAACTATCTCTTGGTGCACTATGTTAAGTGAAAGTGAGTCTGATTAACAGCTGTTGCATTTTCACCATTTAGATAAGCATCTTTGTGTCACTCAAAAAGTGGAAGAAATTGCATATACTGTAGAAATAATTTGTAGCACAGATTGTTGGATGAAATACAAACTAACCTTGCTTACTTATTTCAAAGCAAGGGCACATATTTCAGCCTTGTGGGAAAAAACGGACAAAGAGTTGACGAAAAGCTTACAGCACCTGGTATTCCCAGGCGGTCTCCCATCCAAGTACTAACCAGGCCCGACCCTGCTTAGCTTCCGAGATCAGACGAGATCAGGCGTACTCAGGCCGGTGTGGTCGTAAGCGAGAAACTATCTCTTGGTGCACTATGTTAAGTGAAAGTGAGTCTGATTAACAGCTGTTGCATTTTCACCATTTAGATAAGCATCTTTGTGTCACTCAAAAAGTGGAAGAAATTGCATATACTGTAGAAATAATTTGTAGCACAGATTGTTGGATGAAATACAAACTAACCTTGCTTACTTATTTCAAAGCAAGGGCACATATTTCAGCCTTGTGGGAAAAAACGGACAAAGAGTTGACGAAAAGCTTACAGCACCTGGTATTCCCAGGCGGTCTCCCATCCAAGTACTAACCAGGCCCGACCCTGCTTAGCTTCCGAGATCAGACGAGATCAGGCGTACTCAGGCCGGTGTGGTCGTAAGCGAGAAACTATCTCTTGGTGCACTATGTTAAGTGAAAGTGAGTCTGATTAACAGCTGTTGCATTTTCACCATTTAGATAAGCATCTTTGTGTCACTCAAAAAGTGGAAGAAATTGCATATACTGTAGAAATAATTTGTAGCACAGATTGTTGGATGAAATACAAACTAACCTTGCTTACTTATTTCAAAGCAAGGGCACATATTTCAGCCTTGTGGGAAAAAACGGACAAAGAGTTGACGAAAAGCTTACAGCACCTGGTATTCCCAGGCGGTCTCCCATCCAAGTACTAACCAGGCCCGACCCTGCTTAGCTTCCGAGATCAGACGAGATCAGGCGTACTCAGGCCGGTGTGGTCGTAAGCGAGAAACTATCTCTTGGTGCACTATGTTAAGTGAAAGTGAGTCTGATTAACAGCTGTTGCATTTTCACCATTTAGATAAGCATCTTTGTGTCACTCAAAAAGTGGAAGAAATTGCATATACTGTAGAAATAATTTGTAGCACAGATTGTTGGATGAAATACAAACTAACCTTGCTTACTTATTTCAAAGCAAGGGCACATATTTCAGCCTTGTGGGAAAAAACGGACAAAGAGTTGACGAAAAGCTTACAGCACCTGGTATTCCCAGGCGGTCTCCCATCCAAGTACTAACCAGGCCCGACCCTGCTTAGCTTCCGAGATCAGACGAGATCAGGCGTACTCAGGCCGGTGTGGTCGTAAGCGAGAAACTATCTCTTGGTGCACTATGTTAAGTGAAAGTGAGTCTGATTAACAGCTGTTGCATTTTCACCATTTAGATAAGCATCTTTGTGTCACTCAAAAAGTGGAAGAAATTGCATATACTGTAGAAATAATTTGTAGCACAGATTGTTGGATGAAATACAAACTAACCTTGCTTACTTATTTCAAAGCAAGGGCACATATTTCAGCCTTGTGGGAAAAAACGGACAAAGAGTTGACAAAAAGCTTACAGCACCTGGTATTCCCAGGCGGTCTCCCATCCAAGTACTAACCAGGCCCGACCCTGCTTAGCTTCCGAGATCAGACGAGATCAGGCGTACTCAGGCCGGTGTGGTCGTAAGCGAGAAACTATCTCTTGGTGCACTATGTTAAGTGAAAGTGAGTCTGATTAACAGCTGTTGCATTTTCACCATTTAGATAAGCATCTTTGTGTCACTCAAAAAGTGGAAGAAATTGCATATACTGTAGAAATAATTTGTAGCACAGATTGTTGGATGAAATACAAACTAACCTTGCTTACTTATTTCAAAGCAAGGGCACATATTTCAGCCTTGTGGGAAAAAACGGACAAAGAGTTGACGAAAAGCTTACAGCACCTGGTATTCCCAGGCGGTCTCCCATCCAAGTACTAACCAGGCCCGACCCTGCTTAGCTTCCGAGATCAGACGAGATCAGGCGTACTCAGGCCGGTGTGGTCGTAAGCGAGAAACTATCTCTTGGTGCACTATGTTAAGTGAAAGTGAGTCTGATTAACAGCTGTTGCATTTTCACCATTTAGATAAGCATCTTTGTGTCACTCAAAAAGTGGAAGAAATTGCATATACTGTAGAAATAATTTGTAGCACAGATTGTTGGATGAAATACAAACTAACCTTGCTTACTTATTTCAAAGCAAGGGCACATATTTCAGCCTTGTGGGAAAAAACGGACAAAGAGTTGACGAAAAGCTTACAGCACCTGGTATTCCCAGGCGGTCTCCCATCCAAGTACTAACCAGGCCCGACCCTGCTTAGCTTCCGAGATCAGACGAGATCAGGCGTACTCAGGCCGGTGTGGTCGTAAGCGAGAAACTATCTCTTGGTGCACTATGTTAAGTGAAAGTGAGTCTGATTAACAGCTGTTGCATTTTCACCATTTAGATAAGCATCTTTGTGTCACTCAAAAAGTGGAAGAAATTGCATATACTGTAGAAATAATTTGTAGCACAGATTGTTGGATGAAATACAAACTAACCTTGCTTACTTATTTCAAAGCAAGGGCACATATTTCAGCCTTGTGGGAAAAAACGGACAAAGAGTTGACAAAAAGCTTACAGCACCTGGTATTCCCAGGCGGTCTCCCATCCAAGTACTAACCAGGCCCGACCCTGCTTAGCTTCCGAGATCAGACGAGATCAGGCGTACTCAGGCCGGTGTGGTCGTAAGCGAGAAACTATCTCTTGGTGCACTATGTTAAGTGAAAGTGAGTCTGATTAACAGCTGTTGCATTTTCACCATTTAGATAAGCATCTTTGTGTCACTCAAAAAGTGGAAGAAATTGCATATACTGTAGAAATAATTTGTAGCACAGATTGTTGGATGAAATACAAACTAACCTTGCTTACTTATTTCAAAGCAAGGGCACATATTTCAGCCTTGTGGGAAAAAACGGACAAAGAGTTGACGAAAAGCTTACAGCACCTGGTATTCCCAGGCGGTCTCCCATCCAAGTACTAACCAGGCCCGACCCTGCTTAGCTTCCGAGATCAGACGAGATCAGGCGTACTCAGGCCGGTGTGGTCGTAAGCGAGAAACTATCTCTTGGTGCACTATGTTAAGTGAAAGTGAGTCTGATTAACAGCTGTTGCATTTTCACCATTTAGATAAGCATCTTTGTGTCACTCAAAAAGTGGAAGAAATTGCATATACTGTAGAAATAATTTGTAGCACAGATTGTTGGATGAAATACAAACTAACCTTGCTTACTTATTTCAAAGCAAGGGCACATATTTCAGCCTTGTGGGAAAAAACGGACAAAGAGTTGACAAAAAGCTTACAGCACCTGGTATTCCCAGGCGGTCTCCCATCCAAGTACTAACCAGGCCCGACCCTGCTTAGCTTCCGAGATCAGACGAGATCAGGCGTACTCAGGCCGGTGTGGTCGTAAGCGAGAAACTATCTCTTGGTGCACTATGTTAAGTGAAAGTGAGTCTGATTAACAGCTGTTGCATTTTCACCATTTAGATAAGCATCTTTGTGTCACTCAAAAAGTGGAAGAAATTGCATATACTGTAGAAATAATTTGTAGCACAGATTGTTGGATGAAATACAAACTAACCTTGCTTACTTATTTCAAAGCAAGGGCACATATTTCAGCCTTGTGGGAAAAAACGGACAAAGAGTTGACAAAAAGCTTACAGCACCTGGTATTCCCAGGCGGTCTCCCATCCAAGTACTAACCAGGCCCGACCCTGCTTAGCTTCCGAGATCAGACGAGATCAGGCGTACTCAGGCCGGTGTGGTCGTAAGCGAGAAACTATCTCTTGGTGCACTATGTTAAGTGAAAGTGAGTCTGATTAACAGCTGTTGCATTTTCACCATTTAGATAAGCATCTTTGTGTCACTCAAAAAGTGGAAGAAATTGCATATACTGTAGAAATAATTTGTAGCACAGATTGTTGGATGAAATACAAACTAACCTTGCTTACTTATTTCAAAGCAAGGGCACATATTTCAGCCTTGTGGGAAAAAACGGACAAAGAGTTGACAAAAAGCTTACAGCACCTGGTATTCCCAGGCGGTCTCCCATCCAAGTACTAACCAGGCCCGACCCTGCTTAGCTTCCGAGATCAGACGAGATCAGGCGTACTCAGGCCGGTGTGGTCGTAAGCGAGAAACTATCTCTTGGTGCACTATGTTAAGTGAAAGTGAGTCTGATTAACAGCTGTTGCATTTTCACCATTTAGATAAGCATCTTTGTGTCACTCAAAAAGTGGAAGAAATTGCATATACTGTAGAAATAATTTGTAGCACAGATTGTTGGATGAAATACAAACTAACCTTGCTTACTTATTTCAAAGCAAGGGCACATATTTCAGCCTTGTGGGAAAAAACGGACAAAGAGTTGACAAAAAGCTTACAGCACCTGGTATTCCCAGGCGGTCTCCCATCCAAGTACTAACCAGGCCCGACCCTGCTTAGCTTCCGAGATCAGACGAGATCAGGCGTACTCAGGCCGGTGTGGTCGTAAGCGAGAAACTATCTCTTGGTGCACTATGTTAAGTGAAAGTGAGTCTGATTAACAGCTGTTGCATTTTCACCATTTAGATAAGCATCTTTGTGTCACTCAAAAAGTGGAAGAAATTGCATATACTGTAGAAATAATTTGTAGCACAGATTGTTGGATGAAATACAAACTAACCTTGCTTACTTATTTCAAAGCAAGGGCACATATTTCAGCCTTGTGGGAAAAAACGGACAAAGAGTTGACGAAAAGCTTACAGCACCTGGTATTCCCAGGCGGTCTCCCATCCAAGTACTAACCAGGCCCGACCCTGCTTAGCTTCCGAGATCAGACGAGATCAGGCGTACTCAGGCCGGTGTGGTCGTAAGCGAGAAACTATCTCTTGGTGCACTATGTTAAGTGAAAGTGAGTCTGATTAACAGCTGTTGCATTTTCACCATTTAGATAAGCATCTTTGTGTCACTCAAAAAGTGGAAGAAATTGCATATACTGTAGAAATAATTTGTAGCACAGATTGTTGGATGAAATACAAACTAACCTTGCTTACTTATTTCAAAGCAAGGGCACATATTTCAGCCTTGTGGGAAAAAACGGACAAAGAGTTGACAAAAAGCTTACAGCACCTGGTATTCCCAGGCGGTCTCCCATCCAAGTACTAACCAGGCCCGACCCTGCTTAGCTTCCGAGATCAGACGAGATCAGGCGTACTCAGGCCGGTGTGGTCGTAAGCGAGAAACTATCTCTTGGTGCACTATGTTAAGTGAAAGTGAGTCTGATTAACAGCTGTTGCATTTTCACCATTTAGATAAGCATCTTTGTGTCACTCAAAAAGTGGAAGAAATTGCATATACTGTAGAAATAATTTGTAGCACAGATTGTTGGATGAAATACAAACTAACCTTGCTTACTTATTTCAAAGCAAGGGCACATATTTCAGCCTTGTGGGAAAAAACGGACAAAGAGTTGACAAAAAGCTTACAGCACCTGGTATTCCCAGGCGGTCTCCCATCCAAGTACTAACCAGGCCCGACCCTGCTTAGCTTCCGAGATCAGACGAGATCAGGCGTACTCAGGCCGGTGTGGTCGTAAGCGAGAAACTATCTCTTGGTGCACTATGTTAAGTGAAAGTGAGTCTGATTAACAGCTGTTGCATTTTCACCATTTAGATAAGCATCTTTGTGTCACTCAAAAAGTGGAAGAAATTGCATATACTGTAGAAATAATTTGTAGCACAGATTGTTGGATGAAATACAAACTAACCTTGCTTACTTATTTCAAAGCAAGGGCACATATTTCAGCCTTGTGGGAAAAAACGGACAAAGAGTTGACAAAAAGCTTACAGCACCTGGTATTCCCAGGCGGTCTCCCATCCAAGTACTAACCAGGCCCGACCCTGCTTAGCTTCCGAGATCAGACGAGATCAGGCGTACTCAGGCCGGTGTGGTCGTAAGCGAGAAACTATCTCTTGGTGCACTATGTTAAGTGAAAGTGAGTCTGATTAACAGCTGTTGCATTTTCACCATTTAGATAAGCATCTTTGTGTCACTCAAAAAGTGGAAGAAATTGCATATACTGTAGAAATAATTTGTAGCACAGATTGTTGGATGAAATACAAACTAACCTTGCTTACTTATTTCAAAGCAAGGGCACATATTTCAGCCTTGTGGGAAAAAACGGACAAAGAGTTGACAAAAGCTTACAGCACCTGGTATTCCCAGGCGGTCTCCCATCCAAGTACTAACCAGGCCCGACCCTGCTTAGCTTCCGAGATCAGACGAGATCAGGCGTACTCAGGCCGGTGTGGTCGTAAGCGAGAAACTATCTCTTGGTGCACTATGTTAAGTGAAAGTGAGTCTGATTAACAGCTGTTGCATTTTCACCATTTAGATAAGCATCTTTGTGTCACTCAAAAAGTGGAAGAAATTGCATATACTGTAGAAATAATTTGTAGCACAGATTGTTGGATGAAATACAAACTAACCTTGCTTACTTATTTCAAAGCAAGGGCACATATTTCAGCCTTGTGGGAAAAAACGGACAAAGAGTTGACGAAAAGCTTACAGCACCTGGTATTCCCAGGCGGTCTCCCATCCAAGTACTAACCAGGCCCGACCCTGCTTAGCTTCCGAGATCAGACGAGATCAGGCGTACTCAGGCCGGTGTGGTCGTAAGCGAGAAACTATCTCTTGGTGCACTATGTTAAGTGAAAGTGAGTCTGATTAACAGCTGTTGCATTTTCACCATTTAGATAAGCATCTTTGTGTCACTCAAAAAGTGGAAGAAATTGCATATACTGTAGAAATAATTTGTAGCACAGATTGTTGGATGAAATACAAACTAACCTTGCTTACTTATTTCAAAGCAAGGGCACATATTTCAGCCTTGTGGGAAAAAACGGACAAAGAGTTGACAAAAGCTTACAGCACCTGGTATTCCCAGGCGGTCTCCCATCCAAGTACTAACCAGGCCCGACCCTGCTTAGCTTCCGAGATCAGACGAGATCAGGCGTACTCAGGCCGGTGTGGTCGTAAGCGAGAAACTATCTCTTGGTGCACTATGTTAAGTGAAAGTGAGTCTGATTAACAGCTGTTGCATTTTCACCATTTAGATAAGCATCTTTGTGTCACTCAAAAAGTGGAAGAAATTGCATATACTGTAGAAATAATTTGTAGCACAGATTGTTGGATGAAATACAAACTAACCTTGCTTACTTATTTCAAAGCAAGGGCACATATTTCAGCCTTGTGGGAAAAAACGGACAAAGAGTTGACAAAAAGCTTACAGCACCTGGTATTCCCAGGCGGTCTCCCATCCAAGTACTAACCAGGCCCGACCCTGCTTAGCTTCCGAGATCAGACGAGATCAGGCGTACTCAGGCCGGTGTGGTCGTAAGCGAGAAACTATCTCTTGGTGCACTATGTTAAGTGAAAGTGAGTCTGATTAACAGCTGTTGCATTTTCACCATTTAGATAAGCATCTTTGTGTCACTCAAAAAGTGGAAGAAATTGCATATACTGTAGAAATAATTTGTAGCACAGATTGTTGGATGAAATACAAACTAACCTTGCTTACTTATTTCAAAGCAAGGGCACATATTTCAGCCTTGTGGGAAAAAACGGACAAAGAGTTGACAAAAAGCTTACAGCACCTGGTATTCCCAGGCGGTCTCCCATCCAAGTACTAACCAGGCCCGACCCTGCTTAGCTTCCGAGATCAGACGAGATCAGGCGTACTCAGGCCGGTGTGGTCGTAAGCGAGAAACTATCTCTTGGTGCACTATGTTAAGTGAAAGTGAGTCTGATTAACAGCTGTTGCATTTTCACCATTTAGATAAGCATCTTTGTGTCACTCAAAAAGTGGAAGAAATTGCATATACTGTAGAAATAATTTGTAGCACAGATTGTTGGATGAAATACAAACTAACCTTGCTTACTTATTTCAAAGCAAGGGCACATATTTCAGCCTTGTGGGAAAAAACGGACAAAGAGTTGACAAAAAGCTTACAGCACCTGGTATTCCCAGGCGGTCTCCCATCCAAGTACTAACCAGGCCCGACCCTGCTTAGCTTCCGAGATCAGACGAGATCAGGCGTACTCAGGCCGGTGTGGTCGTAAGCGAGAAACTATCTCTTGGTGCACTATGTTAAGTGAAAGTGAGTCTGATTAACAGCTGTTGCATTTTCACCATTTAGATAAGCATCTTTGTGTCACTCAAAAAGTGGAAGAAATTGCATATACTGTAGAAATAATTTGTAGCACAGATTGTTGGATGAAATACAAACTAACCTTGCTTACTTATTTCAAAGCAAGGGCACATATTTCAGCCTTGTGGGAAAAAACGGACAAAGAGTTGACAAAAAGCTTACAGCACCTGGTATTCCCAGGCGGTCTCCCATCCAAGTACTAACCAGGCCCGACCCTGCTTAGCTTCCGAGATCAGACGAGATCAGGCGTACTCAGGCCGGTGTGGTCGTAAGCGAGAAACTATCTCTTGGTGCACTATGTTAAGTGAAAGTGAGTCTGATTAACAGCTGTTGCATTTTCACCATTTAGATAAGCATCTTTGTGTCACTCAAAAAGTGGAAGAAATTGCATATACTGTAGAAATAATTTGTAGCACAGATTGTTGGATGAAATACAAACTAACCTTGCTTACTTATTTCAAAGCAAGGGCACATATTTCAGCCTTGTGGGAAAAAACGGACAAAGAGTTGACAAAAAGCTTACAGCACCTGGTATTCCCAGGCGGTCTCCCATCCAAGTACTAACCAGGCCCGACCCTGCTTAGCTTCCGAGATCAGACGAGATCAGGCGTACTCAGGCCGGTGTGGTCGTAAGCGAGAAACTATCTCTTGGTGCACTATGTTAAGTGAAAGTGAGTCTGATTAACAGCTGTTGCATTTTCACCATTTAGATAAGCATCTTTGTGTCACTCAAAAAGTGGAAGAAATTGCATATACTGTAGAAATAATTTGTAGCACAGATTGTTGGATGAAATACAAACTAACCTTGCTTACTTATTTCAAAGCAAGGGCACATATTTCAGCCTTGTGGGAAAAAACGGACAAAGAGTTGACGAAAAAGCTTACAGCACCTGGTATTCCCAGGCGGTCTCCCATCCAAGTACTAACCAGGCCCGACCCTGCTTAGCTTCCGAGATCAGACGAGATCAGGCGTACTCAGGCCGGTGTGGTCGTAAGCGAGAAACTATCTCTTGGTGCACTATGTTAAGTGAAAGTGAGTCTGATTAACAGCTGTTGCATTTTCACCATTTAGATAAGCATCTTTGTGTCACTCAAAAAGTGGAAGAAATTGCATATACTGTAGAAATAATTTGTAGCACAGATTGTTGGATGAAATACAAACTAACCTTGCTTAGTTATTTCAAAGCAAGGGCACATATTTCAGCCTTGTGGGAAAAAACGGACAAAGAGTTGACAAAAAGCTTACAGCACCTGGTATTCCCAGGAGGTCACCCATCCAAGTACTAACCAGGCCCGACCCTACTTAGCTTCCGAGATCAGACGAGATCAGGCGTACTCAGGCCGGTGTGGTCGTATGCGAGAAACTATCTCTTGGTGCACTATGTAAAGTGAAAGTGAGTCTGATTAACAGCTGTTGCATTTTCACCACTTAGATAAGCATCTTTGTGTCACTCAAAAAGTGGAAGAAATTGCATATACTGTAGCCATAATTTGTAGCACAGTCGGGCCTGGTCGTAAGCGAGAAACTATCTCTTGGTGCACTATGTAAAGTGAAAGTGAGTCTGATTAACAGCTGTTGCATTTTCACCATTTAGATAAGCATCTTTGTGTCACTCAAAAAGTGGAAGAAATTGCAT
>NW_022262598.1:0-12500 GCF_002021735.2 Oncorhynchus kisutch | reverse complement strand
TACCCTGCTTAGCTTCCGAGATCAGACGAGATCAGGCGTACTCAGGCCGGTGTGGTCGTATGCGAGAAACTATCTCTTGGTGCACTATGTAAAGTGAAAGTGAGTCTGATTAACAGCTGTTGCATTTTCACCACTTAGATAAGCATCTTTGTGTCACTCAAAAAGTGGAAGAAATTGCATATACTGTAGCCATAATTTGTAGCACAGTCGGGCCTGGTCGTAAGCGAGAAACTATCTCTTGGTGCACTATGTAAAGTGAAAGTGAGTCTGATTAACAGCTGTTGCATTTTCACCATTTAGATAAGCATCTTTGTGTCACTCAAAAAGTGGAAGAAATTGCATATACTGTAGCCATAATTTGTAGCACAGATTGTTGGATGAAATACAAACTAACCTTGCTTACTTATTTAAAAGCGAGGACACATATTTCAGCCTTGTGGGAAAAAACGGACAAAGAGTTGAAATTCCACAAGGCAGTGACAAAAAGCTTACAGCACCTGGTATTCCCAAGCGGTCTCCCATCCAAGTACTAACCAGGCCCGACCCTGCTTAGCTTCCGTGATCAGACGAGATCATGCATTCTCAGGCCGGTATGGTCGTAAGGGAGAATCTCTTGGTGCACTATATAAAGTCAAAGTGAGTCTGATTAACAGCTGTTGCATTTTCACCATTTAGATAAGCATCTTTGTGTCACTCAAAAAGTGGAAGAAATTGCATATATGCATGTAGCCATAATTTGTAGCACAGATTGTTGGATGACATACAAACTAACCATGCTGCATGAAGTGTGAACTGGAGCTTTCTTCGATCCACAAAAAAAATGTATTTTTGGGAATGAGGGAATCGATCCCACTACCTATAGCATGCTAAGCAAACACAATACCAATTGTTCAAATTACCCAGCTGTTTAGAATTTCCACAAGGAGCAACCAAGTGTCCAGTCTTTTCAGGCTATGCTGTTGGTGGACTTGTTAGTTTGCGCTCCAGAACTTGCAGAGGCTCGGTGCATTTCAACAATTGTGCTCTGTAGCCAGCGGCCGGTTAGCTCAGTTGGTTAGAGTGTGTGATACGCTGCTCCTCTGAAAGTAAGTAATGTCTTGCTTTTTCATCTGACATTTTGACATCAGTGTTACATGAAAGTTGCTTGTCATTGTTCTCCAATAGCCAGTGCCTGGTTAGATCAGTTGGTTAGAAAGTGGTGCTAATAACTCCAAGGTGATGTGTTTGATCCCTGTACTGGCCATAAGGTACATTCTGAGTGTCAAAATTGAAAGTCACATGCGTGTGCATTGTCAAGGGTGCCACTAAGTTTATTTTAGTGGCTTCCCGAAATGATTAAGTTGGGAGAGTGTTAGACTGAAGATCTAAAGGTCCGTGTTCCGATCCTAGGTTTCGGCATTAGTTGTTGTTCTTTCTTTATGCTCTGGCTTCAAGGAAACTATCCACAGCTTTTTTTGTGGTCCTCAATGGTGTGTGCTACGCTGCTCCTCTGAAAGTAAGTAATGTCTTGCTTTTTCATCTGACATTTTGACATCAGCGTTACATGAAAGTTGCTTGTCATGGTTACATGACAGTAGGTTGCCGTAAGACAAGGCTGCATGAAGTGTGAACTGGAACTTTCTTGGATCCATAAAAAAATGCACTTTTGGGGAATGAGGGCATCGATCCCACTACCTATAGCATGCTAAGCAAGCACTCTACCATTTGAGCTAATTCCCCAGCAGTTTGGAATTGCCACAAGGAGCAACCAAGAGTGTCCAGTCTTGTCAGGCTATGCTGTTGGTGGAGTTGTTAGTTTGCGCTCCAGAACTTGCAGAGGCTCGGTGCATCTCAACAATTGTGCTCTGTAGCCAGCGGCCGGTTAGCGCACTTGGTTAGAGTGTGGTGCAAATAACGGCAAAATAGCACAGTTTGCAGAGCGTTAGACTGAAGATCTAAAGGTCCCTGGTGCGATCCCGGCTTTCGGAATTTGTATGTGTTCTTTCTTTTGTGCTCTGGCTTCAAGGAAACTATCCACAGCTTTGTTTGTGGTCCTCAATTGTGTGTGCTACGCTGCTCCTCTGAAAGTAAGTAATGTCTTGCTTTTTCATCTGACATTTTGACATCAGTGTTACATGAAAGTTGCTTGTCATTGTTACATGACAGTAGGTTGTCGTAAGACAAGGCTGCATGAAGTGTGAACTGGAGCTTTCTTGGATCCACAAAATAAAATGATTTTGGAGAATGCGGGCATCGATCCCACTACCTCTCGCATGCTAAGCAAGCACTCTACCATTTGAGCTAATTCCCCAGCTGTTTGGAATTGCCACAAGGAGCAATCAAGAGTGTCCAGTCTTGTCAGGCTATGCTGTTGGTGGACTTGTTAGTTTACGAGCCAGCACTAGCAGAGGCATCTCAAAAACTGTGCTCCAACAGCCAGTGCCTGGTTAGATCAGTTGGTTAGAAAGTGGTGCTAATAACTCCAAGGTGATGTGTTTGATACCTGTACTGGCCATAAGGTACATTCTGAGTGTCAAAATTGAAAGTCACATGCATATGTGCATTTTCAAGGGTGCCACTAAGTTTATTTTAGTGGCTTCCCGAAATGATTAAGTTGGGAGAGTGTTAGACTGAAGATCTAAAGGTCCGTGTTCCGATCCTAGGTTTCGGCATTAGTTGTTGTTCGTACTTCATGCTTTGCTTTGGCTTCAAGGAAACTATCCACAGCTTTGTTTGTGGGCCTCAATTGTGTGTGCTACGCTGCTCCTCTGAAAGTAAGTAATGTCTTGCTTTTTCATCTGACATTTTGACATCAGTGTTACATGAAAGTTGCTTGTCATGGTTACATGACAGTAGGTTGCCATAAGACAAGGCTGCATGAAGTGTGAACTGGAACTTTCTTGGATCCATAAAAAAAAGGATTTTTGGGGAATGAGGGCATCGATCCCACTACCTATAGCATGCTAAGCAAGCACTCTAACATTTGAGCTAATTCCCCAGCAGTTTGGAATTGCCACAAGGAGCAACCAAGAGTGTCCAGTCTTGTCAGGCTATGCTGTTGGTGGAGTTGTTAGTTTGCGCTCCAGAACTTGCAGAGGCTTGGTGCATCTCAACAATTGTGCTCTGTAGCCAGCGGCCGGTTAGCTCACTTGGTTAGAGTGTGGTGCAAATAACGGCAAAATAGCACAGTTTGCAGAGCGTTAGACTGAAGATCTAAAGGTCCCTGGTGAGATCCCGGCTTTCGGAATTTGTATGTGTTCTTTCTTTTGTGCTCTGGCTTCAAGGAAACTATCCACAGCTTTGTTTGTGGTCCTCAATGGTGTGTGCTACGCTGCTCCTCTGAAAGTAAGTAATGTCTTGCTTTTTCATCTGACATTTTGACATCAGTGTTACATGAAAGTTGCTTGTCATTGTTACATGACAGTAGGTTGTCGTAAGACAAGGCTGCATGAAGTGTGAACTGGAGCTTTCTTGGATCCACAAAATAAAATGATTTTGGAGAATGCGGGCATCGATCCCACTACCTCTCGCATGCTAAGCAAGCACTCTACCATTTGAGCTAATTCCCCAGCTGTTTGGAATTGCCACAAGGAGCAATCAAGAGTGTCCAGTCTTGTCAGGCTATGCTGTTGGTGGACTTGTTAGTTTACGAGCCAGCACTAGCAGAGGCTCGGTGCATCTCAAAAACTGTGCTCCAACAGCCAGTGCCTGGTTAGATCAGTTGGTTAGAAAGTGGTGCTAATAACTCCAAGGTGATGTGTTTGATACCTGTACTGGCCATAAGGTACATTCTGAGTGTCAAAATTGAAAGTCACATGCATATGTGCATTTTCAAGGGTGCCACTAAGTTTATTTTAGTGGCTTCCCGAAATGATTAAGTTGGGAGAGTGTTAGACTGAAGATCTAAAGGTCCGTGTTCCGATCCTAGGTTTCGGCATTAGTTGTTGTTCGTACTTCATGCTTTGCTTTGGCTTCAAGGAAACTATCCACAGCTTTGTTTGTGGGCCTCAATTGTGTGTGCTACGCTGCTCCTCTGAAAGTAAGTAATGTCTTGCTTTTTCATCTGACATTTTGACATCAGTGTTACATGAAAGTTGCTTGTCATGGTTACATGACAGTAGGTTGCCATAAGACAAGGCTGCATGAAGTGTGAACTGGAACTTTCTTGGATCCATAAAAAAAAGGATTTTTGGGGAATGAGGGCATCGATCCCACTACCTATAGCATGCTAAGCAAGCACTCTAACATTTGAGCTAATTCCCCAGCAGTTTGGAATTGCCACAAGGAGCAACCAAGAGTGTCCAGTCTTGTCAGGCTATGCTGTTGGTGGAGTTGTTAGTTTGCGCTCCAGAACTTGCAGAGGCTTGGTGCATCTCAACAATTGTGCTCTGTAGCCAGCGGCCGGTTAGCTCACTTGGTTAGAGTGTGGTGCAAATAACGGCAAAATAGCACAGTTTGCAGAGCGTTAGACTGAAGATCTAAAGGTCCCTGGTGAGATCCCGGCTTTCGGAATTTGTATGTGTTCTTTCTTTTGTGCTCTGGCTTCAAGGAAACTATCCACAGCTTTGTTTGTGGTCCTCAATGGTGTGTGCTACGCTGCTCCTCTGAAAGTAAGTAATGTCTTGCTTTTTCATCTGACATTTTGACATCAGTGTTACATGAAAGTTGCTTGTCATTGTTACATGACAGTAGGTTGTCGTAAGACAAGGCTGCATGAAGTGTGAACTGGAGCTTTCTTGGATCCACAAAATAAAATGTTTTTGGAGAATGCGGGCATCGATCCCACTACCTCTCGCATGCTAAGCAAGCAGTCTACCATTTGAGCTAATTCCCCAGCTGTTTGGAATTGCCACAAGGAGCAATCAAGAGTGTCCAGTCTTGTCAGGCTATGCTGTTGGTGGACTTGTTAGTTTACGAGCCAGCACTAGCAGAGGCTCGGTGCATCTCAAAAACTGTGCTCCAACAGCCAGTGCCTGGTTAGATCAGTTGGTTAGAAAGTGGTGCTAATAACTCCAAGGTGATGTGTTTGATACCTGTACTGGCCATAAGGTACATTCTGAGTGTCAAAATTGAAAGTCACATGCATATGTGCATTTTCAAGGGTGCCACTAAGTTTATTTTAGTGGCTTCCCGAAATGATTAAGTTGGGAGAGTGTTAGACTGAAGATCTAAAGGTCCGTGTTCCGATCCTAGGTTTCGGCATTAGTTGTTGTTCGTACTTCATGCTTTGCTTTGGCTTCAAGGAAACTATCCACAGCTTTGTTTGTGGGCCTCAATTGTGTGTGCTACGCTGCTCCTCTGAAAGTAAGTAATGTCTTGCTTTTTCATCTGACATTTTGACATCAGTGTTACATGAAAGTTGCTTGTCATGGTTACATGACAGTAGGTTGCCATAAGACAAGGCTGCATGAAGTGTGAACTGGAACTTTCTTGGATCCATAAAAAAAAGGGTTTTTGTGGAATGAGGGCATCGATCCCACTACCTATAGCATGCTAAGCAAGCACTCTAACATTTGAGCTAATTCCCCAGCAGTTTGGAATTGCCACAAGGAGCAACCAAGAGTGTCCAGTCTTGTCAGGCTATGCTGTTGGTGGAGTTGTTAGTTTGCGCTCCAGAACTTGCAGAGGCTTGGTGCATCTCAACAATTGTGCTCTGTAGCCAGCGGCCGGTTAGCTCAGTTGGTTAGAGTGTGGTGCAAATAACGGCAAAATAGCACAGTTTGCAGAGCGTTAGACTGAAGATCTAAAGGTCCCTGGTGCGATCCCGGCTTTCGGAATTTGTATTTGTTCTTTCTTTTGTGCTCTGGCTTCAAGGAAACTATCCACAGCTTTGTTTGTGGTCCTCAATGGTGTGTGCTACGCTGCTCCTCTGAAAGTAAGCAATGTCTTGCTTTTTCATCTGACATTTTGACATCAGTGTTACATGAAAGTTGCTTGTCATTGTTACATGACAGTAGGTTGTCGTAAGACAAGGCTGCATGAAGTGTGAACTGGAGCTTTCTTGGATCCACAAAATAAAATGTTTTTGGAGAATGCGGGCATCGATCCCACTACCTCTCGCATGCTAAGCAAGCCCTCTACCATTTGAGCTAATTCCCCAGCTGTTTGGAATTGCCACAAGGAGCAATCAAGAGTGTCCAGTCTTGTCAGGCTATGCTGTTGGTGGACTTGTTAGTTTACGAGCCAGCACTAGCAGAGGCTCGGTGCATCTCAAAAACTGTGCTCCAACAGCCAGTGCCTGGTTAGATCAGTTGGTTAGAAAGTGGTGCTAATAACTCCAAGGTGATGTGTTTGATACCTGTACTGGCCATAAGGTACATTCTGAGTGTCAAAATTGAAAGTCACATGCATATGTGCATTTTCAAGGGTGCCACTAAGTTTATTTTAGTGGCTTCCCGAAATGATTAAGTTGGGAGAGTGTTAGACTGAAGATCTAAAGGTCCGTGTTCCGATCCTAGGTTTCGGCATTAGTTGTTGTTCGTACTTCATGCTTTGCTTTGGCTTCAAGGAAACTATCCACAGCTTTGTTTGTGGGCCTCAATTGTGTGTGCTACGCTGCTCCTCTGAAAGTAAGTAATGTCTTGCTTTTTCATCTGACATTTTGACATCAGTGTTACATGAAAGTTGCTTGTCATGGTTACATGACAGTAGGTTGCCATAAGACAAGGCTGCATGAAGTGTGAACTGGAACTTTCTTGGATCCATAAAAAAAGGATTTTTGGGGAATGAGGGCATCGATCCCACTACCTATAGCATGCTAAGCAAGCACTCTAACATTTGAGCTAATTCCCCAGCAGTTTGGAATAGCCACAAGGAGCAACCAAGAGTGTCCAGTCTTGTCAGGCTATGCTGTTGGTGGAGTTGTTAGTTTGCGCTCCAGAACTTGCAGAGGCTTGGTGCATCTCAACAATTGTGCTCTGTAGCCAGCGGCCGGTTAGCTCAGTTGGTTAGAGTGTGGTGCAAATAACGGCAAAATAGCACAGTTTGCAGAGCGTTAGACTGAAGATCTAAAGGTCCCTGGTGCGATCCCGGCTTTCGGAATTTGTATTTGTTCTTTCTTTTGTGCTCTGGCTTCAAGGAAACTATCCACAGCTTTGTTTGTGGTCCTCAATGGTGTGTGCTACGCTGCTCCTCTGAAAGTAAGCAATGTCTTGCTTTTTCATCTGACATTTTGACATCAGTGTTACATGAAAGTTGCTTGTCATTGTTACATGACAGTAGGTTGTCGTAAGACAAGGCTGCATGAAGTGTGAACTGGAGCTTTCTTGGATCCACAAAATAAAATGTTTTTGGAGAATGCGGGCATCGATCCCACTACCTCTCGCATGCTAAGCAAGCCCTCCACCATTTGAGCTAATTCCCCAGCTGTTTGGAATTGCCACAAGGAGCAATCAAGAGTGTCCAGTCTTGTCAGGCTATGCTGTTGGTGGACTTGTTAGTTTACGAGCCAGCACTAGCAGAGGCTCGGTGCATCTCAAAAACTGTGCTCCAACAGCCAGTGCCTGGTTAGATCAGTTGGTTAGAAAGTGGTGCTAATAACTCCAAGGTGATGTGTTTGATACCTGTACTGGCCATAAGGTACATTCTGAGTGTCAAAATTGAAAGTCACATGCATATGTGCATTTTCAAGGGTGCCACTAAGTTTATTTTAGTGGCTTCCCGAAATGATTAAGTTGGGAGAGTGTTAGACTGAAGATCTAAAGGTCCGTGTTCCGATCCTAGGTTTCGGCATTAGTTGTTGTTCGTACTTCATGCTTTGCTTTGGCTTCAAGGAAACTATCCACAGCTTTGTTTGTGGGCCTCAATTGTGTGTGCTACGCTGCTCCTCTGAAAGTAAGTAATGTCTTGCTTTTTCATCTGACATTTTGACATCAGTGTTACATGAAAGTTGCTTGTCATGGTTACATGACAGTAGGTTGCCATAAGACAAGGCTGCATGAAGTGTGAACTGGAACTTTCTTGGATCCATAAAAAAAAGGATTTTTGGGGAATGAGGGCATCGATCCCACTACCTATAGCATGCTAAGCAAGCACTCTAACATTTGAGCTAATTCCCCAGCAGTTTGGAATTGCCACAAGGAGCAACCAAGAGTGTCCAGTCTTGTCAGGCTATGCTGTTGGTGGAGTTGTTAGTTTGCGCTCCAGAACTTGCAGAGGCTCGGTGCATCTCAACAATTGTGCTCTGTAGCCAGCGGCCGGTTAGCTCACTTGGTTAGAGTGTGGTGCAAATAACGGCAAAATAGCACAGTTTGCAGAGCGTTAGACTGAAGATCTAAAGGTCCCTGGTGCGATCCCGGCTTTCGGAATTTGTATGTGTTCTTTCTTTTGTGCTCTGGCTTCAAGGAAACTATCCACAGCTTTGTCTGTGGTCCTCAATGGTGTGTGCTACGCTGCTCCTCTGAAAGTAAGCAATGTCTTGCTTTTTCATCTGACATTTTGACATCAGTGTTACATGAAAGTTGCTTGTCATTGTTACATGACAGTAGGTTGTCGTAAGACAAGGCTGCATGAAGTGTGAACTGGAGCTTTCTTGGATCCACAAAATAAAATGTTTTTGGAGAATGCGGGCATCGATCCCACTACCTCTCGCATGCTAAGCAAGCACTCTACCATTTGAGCTAATTCCCCAGCTGTTTGGAATTGCCACAAGGAGCAATCAAGAGTGTCCAGTCTTGTCAGGCTATGCTGTTGGTGGACTTGTTAGTTACGAGCCAGCACTAGCAGAGGCTCGGTGCATCTCAAAAACTGTGCTCCAACAGCCAGTGCCTGGTTAGATCAGTTGGTTAGAAAGTGGTGCTAATAACTCCAAGGTGATGTGTTTGATACCTGTACTGGCCATAAGGTACATTCTGAGTGTCAAAATTGAAAGTCACATGCATATGTGCATTTTCAAGGGTGCCACTAAGTTTATTTTAGTGGCTTCCCGAAATGATTAAGTTGGGAGAGTGTTAGACTGAAGATCTAAAGGTCCGTGTTCCGATCCTAGGTTTCGGCATCAGTTGTTGTTCGTACTTCATGCTTTGCTTTGGCTTCAAGGAAACTATCCACAGCTTTGTTTGTGGGCCTCAATTGTGTGTGCTACGCTGCTCCTCTGAAAGTAAGTAATGTCTTGCTTTTTCATCTGACATTTTGACATCAGTGTTACATGAAAGTTGCTTGTCATGGTTACATGACAGTAGGTTGCCATAAGACAAGGCTGCATGAAGTGTGAACTGGAACTTTCTTGGATCCATAAAAAAAAGGATTTTTGGGGAATGAGGGCATCGATCCCACTACCTATAGCATGCTAAGCAAGCACTCTAACATTTGAGCTAATTCCCCAGCAGTTTGGAATTGCCACAAGGAGCAACCAAGAGTGTCCAGTCTTGTCAGGCTATGCTGTTGGTGGAGTTGTTAGTTTGCGCTCCAGAACTTGCAGAGGCTTGGTGCATCTCAACAATTGTGCTCTGTAGCCAGCGGCCGGTTAGCTCAGTTGGTTAGAGTGTGGTGCAAATAACGGCAAAATAGCACAGTTTGCAGAGCGTTAGACTGAAGATCTAAAGGTCCCTGGTGCGATCCCGGCTTTCGGAATTTGTATTTGTTCTTTCTTTTGTGCTCTGGCTTCAAGGAAACTATCCACAGCTTTGTTTGTGGTCCTCAATGGTGTGTGCTACGCTGCTCCTCTGAAAGTAAGCAATGTCTTGCTTTTTCATCTGACATTTTGACATCAGTGTTACATGAAAGTTGCTTGTCATTGTTACATGACAGTAGGTTGTCGTAAGACAAGGCTGCATGAAGTGTGAACTGGAGCTTCTTGGATCCACAAAATAAAATGTTTTTGGAGAATGCGGGCATCGATCCACTACCTCTCGCATGCTAAGCAAGCACTCTACCATTTGAGCTAATTCCCCAGCTGTTTGGAATTGCCACAAGGAGCAATCAAGAGTGTCCAGTCTTGTCAGGCTATGCTGTTGGTGGACTTGTTAGTTACGAGCCAGCACTAGCAGAGGCTCGGTGCATCTCAAAAACTGTGCTCCAACAGCCAGTGCCTGGTTAGATCAGTTGGTTAGAAAGTGGTGCTAATAACTCCAAGGTGATGTGTTTGATACCTGTACTGGCCATAAGGTACATTCTGAGTGTCAAAATTGAAAGTCACATGCATATGTGCATTTTCAAGGGTGCCACTAAGTTTATTTTAGTGGCTTCCCGAAATGATTAAGTTGGGAGAGTGTTAGACTGAAGATCTAAAGGTCCGTGTTCCGATCCTAGGTTTCGGCATTAGTTGTTGTTCGTACTTCATGCTTTGCTTTGGCTTCAAGGAAACTATCCACAGATTGTTTGTGGGCCTCAATTTTGTGTGCTACGCTGCTCCTCTGAAAGTAAGTAATGTCTTGCTTTTTCATCTGACATTTTGACATCAGTGTTACATGAAAGTTGCTTGTCATGGTTACATGACAGTAGGTTGCCATAAGACAAGGCTGCATGAAGTGTGAACTGGAACTTCTTGGATCCATAAAAAAAAGGATTTTTGGGGAATGAGGGCATCGATCCCACTACCTATAGCATGCTAAGCAAGCACTCTAACATTTGAGCTAATTCCCAGCAGTTTGGAATTGCCACAAGGAGCAACCAAGAGTGTCCAGTCTTGTCAGGCTATGCTGTTGGTGGAGTTGTTAGTTTGCGCTCCAGAACTTGCAGAGGCTCGGTGCATCTCAACAATTGTGCTCTGTAGCCAGCGGCCGGTTAGCTCAGTTGGTTAGAGTGTGGTGCAAATAACGGCAAAATAGCACAGTTTGCAGAGCGTTAGACTGAAGATCTAAAGGTCCCTGGTGCGATCCCGGCTTTCGGAATTTGTATGTGTTCTTTCTTTTGTGCTCTGGCTTCAAGGAAACTATCCACAGCTTTGTTTGTGGTCCTCAATGGTGTGTGCTACGCTGCTCCTCTGAAAGTAAGCAATGTCTTGCTTTTTCATCTGACATTTTGACATCAGTGTTACATGAAGTTGCTTGTCATTGTTACATGACAGTAGGTTGTCGTAAGACAAGGCTGCATGAAGTGTGAACTGGAGCTTTCTTGGATCCACAAAATAAAATGTTTTTGGAGAATGCGGGCATCGATCCCACTACCTCTCGCATGCTAAGCAAGCCCTCTACCATTTGAGCTAATTCCCCAGCTGTTTGGAATTGCCACAAGGAGCAATCAAGAGTGTCCAGTCTTGTCAGGCTATGCTGTTGGTGGACTTGTTAGTTTACGAGCCAGCACTAGCAGAGGCTCGGTGCATCTCAAAAACTGTGCTCCAACAGCCAGTGCCTGGTTAGATCAGTTGGTTAGAAAGTGGTGCTAATAACTCCAAGGTGATGTGTTTGATACCTGTACTGGCCATAAGGTACATTCTGAGTGTCAAAATTGAAAGTCACATGCATATGTGCATTTTCAAGGGTGCCACTAAGTTTATTTTAGTGGCTTCCCGAAATGATTAAGTTGGGAGAGTGTTAGACTGAAGATCTAAAGGTCCGTGTTCCGATCCTAGGTTTCGGCATTAGTTGTTCGTACTTCATGCTTTGCTTTGGCTTCAAGGAAACTATCCACAGCTTTGTTTGTGGGCCTCAATTGTGTGTGCTACGCTGCTCCTCTGAAAGTAAGTAATGTCTTGCTTTTTCATCTGACATTTTGACATCAGTGTTACATGAAAGTTGCTTGTCATGGTTACATGACAGTAGGTTGCCATAAGACAAGGCTGCATGAAGTGTGAACTGGAACTTTCTTGGATCCATAAAAAAAAGGATTTTTGGGGAATGAGGGCATCGATCCCACTACCTATAGCATGCTAAGCAAGCACTCTAACATTTGAGTAATTCCCCAGCAGTTTGGAAGAGCCACAAGGAGCAACCAAGAGTGTACAGTCTTGTCAGGCTATGCTGGTGGTGGAGTTGTTAGTTTGGCTCCAGAACTTGCAGAGGCTGGTGCATCTCAACAATTGTGATCTGTAGCCAGCGGCCGGTAGCTCAGTTGTTAGAGTGTGGTGCAAAAACGGAAAAATAGCACAGTTTGCAGAGCGTTAGACTGAAGATCTAAAGGTCCCTGGTGCGATCCGGCTTTCGGAATTTGTTTGTTGTTCTTTCTTTTGTGCTCTGGCTTCAAGGGAAACTATCCACAGCTTTGTTTGTGGTCTCAATGGGTGTGCTACGCTGCTCCTCTGAAAGTAAGCAATGTCTTGCTTTTCATATGACATTTTTGACATCAGTGTTACATGAAAGTTGCTTGTCATTGTTACATGACAGTAGTTGTCGTAAGACAAGGCTGCATGAAGTGTGAACTGGAGCTTTTGGATCAAAATAAAATGTTTTTGGAGAATGCGGGCCATCGATCCCACTACCTCTCGCATGCTAAGCAAGCCCTCTCCATTTGAGCTAATTCCCAGCGTTTGGAATTGCCACAAGGAGCATCAAGAGTGTCCAGTCTTGTCAGGCTATGCTGGTGGTGGACTGTAGTTACGAGCCAGCACTAGCAGAGAGCTCGGTGCATCTCAAAAACTGTGCTCC
>NW_022262597.1:17500-21475 GCF_002021735.2 Oncorhynchus kisutch | reverse complement strand
ACAAATTATGGGCTCCAGTATATGACAATTTCTTCACTTTTGGGTTGACACAAAGAGCATATCTAAATGGGGGAAAATGCAACAGTGTTAATCCGACTCCACGACTTCCTTAACATAGTGCACCAAGAGATAGTTCTCGCTACGACCGCACTCGGCCTGAGTACGCTGCACTGATCTCGTCTGATCCTCGGAGGAAGCTAAGCAGGGTCGGGCCTGGTTAGTACTTGGATGGGAGACCGCCTGGGAATACCAGGTGCTGTAAGCTTTTCGTCAACTCTTTGTCCGTTTTTTCCCACAAGGCTGAAATATGTGCCCTTGCTTTGAAATAAGTAAGCAAGGTTAGTTTGTATTTCATCCAACAATCTGTGCTACAAATTATTTCTACAGTATATGCAATTTGTTCCACTTTTTGAGTGACACAAAGATGCTTATCTAAATGGTGAAAATGCAACAGCTGTTAATCAGACTCACTTTCACTTAACATAGTGCACCAAGAGATAGTTTCTCGCTTACGACCACACCGGCCTGAGTACGCCTGATCTCGTCTGATCTCGGAAGCTAAGCAGGGTCGGGCCTGGTTAGTACTTGGATGGGAGACCGCCTGGGAATACCAGGTGCTGTAAGCTTTTCGTCAACTCTTTGTCCGTTTTTTCCCACAAGGCTGAAATATGTGCCCTTGCTTTGAAATAAGTAAGCAAGGTTAGTTTGTATTTCATCCAACAATCTGTGCTACAAATTATTTCTACAGTATATGCAATTTCTTCCACTTTTTGAGTGACACAAAGATGCTTATCTAAATGGTGAAAATGCAACAGCTGTTAATCAGACTCACTTTCACTTAACATAGTGCACCAAGAGATAGTTTCTCGCTTACGACCACACCGGCCTGAGTACGCCTGATCTCGTCTGATCTCGGAAGCTAAGCAGGGTCGGGCCTGGTTAGTACTTGGATGGGAGACCGCCTGGGAATACCAGGTGCTGTAAGCTTTTGTCAACTCTTTGTCCGTTTTTTCCCACAAGGCTGAAATATGTGCCCTTGCTTTGAAATAAGTAAGCAAGGTTAGTTTGTATTTCATCCAACAATCTGTGCTACAAATTATTTCTACAGTATATGCAATTTGTTCCACTTTTTGAGTGACACAAAGATGCTTATCTAAATGGTGAAAATGCAACAGCTGTTAATCAGACTCACTTTCACTTAACATAGTGCACCAAGAGATAGTTTCTCGCTTACGACCACACCGGCCTGAGTACGCCTGATCTCGTCTGATCTCGGAAGCTAAGCAGGGTCGGGCCTGGTTAGTACTTGGATGGGAGACCGCCTGGGAATACCAGGTGCTGTAAGCTTTTTGTCAACTCTTTGTCCGTTTTTTCCCACAAGGCTGAAATATGTGCCCTTGCTTTGAAATAAGTAAGCAAGGTTAGTTTGTATTTCATCCAACAATCTGTGCTACAAATTATTTCTACAGTATATGCAATTTCTTCCACTTTTTGAGTGACACAAAGATGCTTATCTAAATGGTGAAAATGCAACAGCTGTTAATCAGACTCACTTTCACTTAACATAGTGCACCAAGAGATAGTTTCTCGCTTACGACCACACCGGCCTGAGTACGCCTGATCTCGTCTGATCTCGGAAGCTAAGCAGGGTCGGGCCTGGTTAGTACTTGGATGGGAGACCGCCTGGGAATACCAGGTGCTGTAAGCTTTTCGTCAACTCTTTGTCCGTTTTTTCCCACAAGGCTGAAATATGTGCCCTTGCTTTGAAATAAGTAAGCAAGGTTAGTTTGTATTTCATCCAACAATCTGTGCTACAAATTATTTCTACAGTATATGCAATTTCTTCCACTTTTTGAGTGACACAAAGATGCTTATCTAAATGGTGAAAATGCAACAGCTGTTAATCAGACTCACTTTCACTTAACATAGTGCACCAAGAGATAGTTTCTCGCTTACGACCACACCGGCCTGAGTACGCCTGATCTCGTCTGATCTCGGAAGCTAAGCAGGGTCGGGCCTGGTTAGTACTTGGATGGGAGACCGCCTGGGAATACCAGGTGCTGTAAGCTTTTCGTCAACTCTTTGTCCGTTTTTTCCCACAAGGCTGAAATATGTGCCCTTGCTTTGAAATAAGTAAGCAAGGTTAGTTTGTATTTCATCCAACAATCTGTGCTACAAATTATTTCTACAGTATATGCAATTTGTTCCACTTTTTGAGTGACACAAAGATGCTTATCTAAATGGTGAAAATGCAACAGCTGTTAATCAGACTCACTTTCACTTAACATAGTGCACCAAGAGATAGTTTCTCGCTTACGACCACACCGGCCTGAGTACGCCTGATCTCGTCTGATCTCGGAAGCTAAGCAGGGTCGGGCCTGGTTAGTACTTGGATGGGAGACCGCCTGGGAATACCAGGTGCTGTAAGCTTTTTGTCAACTCTTTGTCCGTTTTTTCCCACAAGGCTGAAATATGTGCCCTTGCTTTGAAATAAGTAAGCAAGGTTAGTTTGTATTTCATCCAACAATCTGTGCTACAAATTATTTCTACAGTATATGCAATTTCTTCCACTTTTTGAGTGACACAAAGATGCTTATCTAAATGGTGAAAATGCAACAGCTGTTAATCAGACTCACTTTCACTTAACATAGTGCACCAAGAGATAGTTTCTCGCTTACGACCACACCGGCCTGAGTACGCCTGATCTCGTCTGATCTCGGAAGCTAAGCAGGGTCGGGCCTGGTTAGTACTTGGATGGGAGACCGCCTGGGAATACCAGGTGCTGTAAGCTTTTTGTCAACTCTTTGTCCGTTTTTTCCCACAAGGCTGAAATATGTGCCCTTGCTTTGAAATAAGTAAGCAAGGTTAGTTTGTATTTCATCCAACAATCTGTGCTACAAATTATTTCTACAGTATATGCAATTTCTTCCACTTTTTGAGTGACACAAAGATGCTTATCTAAATGGTGAAAATGCAACAGCTGTTAATCAGACTCACTTTCACTTAACATAGTGCACCAAGAGATAGTTTCTCGCTTACGACCACACCGGCCTGAGTACGCCTGATCTCGTCTGATCTCGGAAGCTAAGCAGGGTCGGGCCTGGTTAGTACTTGGATGGGAGACCGCCTGGGAATACCAGGTGCTGTAAGCTTTTTGTCAACTCTTTGTCCGTTTTTTCCCACAAGGCTGAAATATGTGCCCTTGCTTTGAAATAAGTAAGCAAGGTTAGTTTGTATTTCATCCAACAATCTGTGCTACAAATTATTTCTACAGTATATGCAATTTCTTCCACTTTTTGAGTGACACAAAGATGCTTATCTAAATGGTGAAAATGCAACAGCTGTTAATCAGACTCACTTTCACTTAACATAGTGCACCAAGAGATAGTTTCTCGCTTACGACCACACCGGCCTGAGTACGCCTGATCTCGTCTGATCTCGGAAGCTAAGCAGGGTCGGGCCTGGTTAGTACTTGGATGGGAGACCGCCTGGGAATACCAGGTGCTGTAAGCTTTTTGTCAACTCTTTGTCCGTTTTTTCCCACAAGGCTGAAATATGTGCCCTTGCTTTGAAATAAGTAAGCAAGGTTAGTTTGTATTTCATCCAACAATCTGTGCTACAAATTATTTCTACAGTATATGCAATTTCTTCCACTTTTTGAGTGACACAAAGATGCTTATCTAAATGGTGAAAATGCAACAGCTGTTAATCAGACTCACTTTCACTTAACATAGTGCACCAAGAGATAGTTTCTCGCTTACGACCACACCGGCCTGAGTACGCCTGATCTCGTCTGATCTCGGAAGCTAAGCAGGGTCGGGCCTGGTTAGTACTTGGATGGGAGACCGCCTGGGAATACCAGGTGCTGTAAGCTTTTTGTCAACTCTTTGTCCGTTTTTTCCCACAAGGCTGAAATATGTGCCCTTGCTTTGAAATAAGTAAGCAAGGTTAGTTTGTATTTCATCCAACAATCTG
>NW_022262597.1:7500-12500 GCF_002021735.2 Oncorhynchus kisutch | reverse complement strand
GTTAGCAGAGTGTGCTAAAGCAGTGAGTAAGACAAACTTAGGGAGGAGGCTTCTGATGTTGACATGCATGAAACCAAGGCTTTTTCGAACACAGAAGTCAACAAATGAGGGTGCCTGGGGACATGCAGGGCCTGGGTTTACCTCCACATCACCCGCGGAACAGAGAAGGAGTAGTATGAGGGTGCGGCTAAAGGCTATCAAAACTGGTCGCCTAGAGCGTTGGGGACAGAGAATAAGAGGAGCAGGTTTCTGGGCATGGTAGAATATATTCAGGGCATAATGCGCAGACAGGGGTATGGTGGGGTGCGGGTACAGCGGAGGTAAGCCCAGGCACTGGGTGATGATGAGAGAGGTTGTATCTCTGGACATGCTGGTAGTAATGGGTGAGGTCACCGCATGTGTGGGAGGTGGGACAAAGGAGTTATCAGGGGTATGAAGAGTGGAACTAGGGGCTCCATTGTGAACTAAAACAATGATAACTAACCTGAACAACAGTATACAAGGCATATTGACATTTGAGAGAGACATACAGCGAGGCATACAGTAATCACAGGTGTTGAATTGGGAAAGCTAGCTAAAACAGTAGGTGAGACAACAGCTAATCAGCTAGCACAACAACAGCAGGTAAAATGGCGTAGACTAGGCAACGGGGCCAACAGATAAAACAAACAAGCAGAATGGAGTACCGTGATTTATGGACAGTCCAGCGTGCATCAGCTATGTAGCCAAGAGATCAGTGTCCAGGGGGCAGCGGTGGATGGGGAAGGGAAGCTGGACTGGCGAGTGTTATCCAGGTAAAAAAAACGAACAATGACTAAATAGCTTGTAGCTAGTTAGCTGGTTAGCTTCTGGAGGTTCTTGAGTGTGTTCTAAAAATAAATAAAAAATAATAGCGATTCCGTATCACATTGGGTGAGGCAGGTTTCCGGAAGGTATAAACAAATTAAAAGTCAAAAGAGATAGAAAGTAAATATGGGTCCGGTGGGCGTTTGGGACGCGGCGATTCAGGCGGTTAGCAGGCCTGTGCTAACAAGCAACAGTTTGTAGGCCCGGGCTAGACAAGGTAGCAGTTAGCGGACCGGAGCTGGACAAGCTAGCAGTTAGCAGGCCGAATTAGCAAGCAGGGAGATAGCGAGGGCTAGAGAGTTAGCCTTTGGGGGACGTCGCGATGGGGTGAGTCTGTTTATTCCTCTTCATGCGGTGACATCGATAGACCGGTCGTGGGCCCGGGTATTGTAGCTCAGGAGTATGCTACGGTGGTAGCGCAGGCCGGGCTAGCTTCAAGCTAAGTGGGTGGAAACGCTAGCCAGGGGTAATCATCCAGGGTTGCAGTTTAGCTAGATAGCTAGTTGTGAAGATCCAGCGTATTTGGAAGCTTAGGTTTAGCAAAATGTTTTTAAAGGGATAGCTATGTAAAAAACGAAAAATATGTAAAAAAACGAAAAATAAACAAAATATAAACAAAATATACAGGGACACGACACGACAGGACGACTTACTGCTACGCCATCTTGGATATTAATATGGTGAAAATGCAACAGCTGTTAATCAGACTCACTTTCACTTTACATAGTGAACCAAGAGATAGTTTCTCGCTTATGACCACACCGGCCTGAGTACGCCTGATCTCATCTGATCTCGGAAGCTAAGCAGGGTCGGGCCTGGTTAGTACTTGGATGGGAGACTACCTGGGAATACCAGGTGCTGTAAGCTTTTTGTCAACTCTTTGTCCGTTTTTTCCCACAAGGCTGAAATATGTGCCCTTGCTTTGAAATAAGTAAGCAAGGTTAGTTTGTATTTCATCCAACAATCTGTGCTACAAATTATTTCTACAGTATATGCAATTTCTTCCACTTTTTGAGTGACACAAAGATGCTTATCTAAATGGTGAAAATGCAACAGCTGTTAATCAGACTCACTTTCACTTAACATAGTGCACCAAGAGATAGTTTCTCGCTTACGACCACACCAGCCTGAGTACGCCTGATCTCGTCTGATCTCGGAAGCTAAGCTGGGTCGGGCCTGGTTAGTACTTGGATGGGAGACTGCCTGGGAATACCAGGTTCTGTAAGCTTTTTGTCAACTCTTTGTCCGTTTTTTCCCACAAGGCTGAAATATGTGCCCTTGCTTTGAAATAAGTAAGCAAGGTTAGTTTGTATTTCATCCAACAATCTGTGCTACAAATTATTTCTACAGTATATGCAATTTGTTCCACTTTTTGAGTGACACAAAGATGCTTATCTAAATTTATTTTATTTTATTTTATTTCACCTTTATTTAACCAGGTAGGCTAGTTGAGAACAAGTTCTCATTTGCAACTGCGACCTGGCCAAGATAAAGCATAGCAGTGTGAGCATACAACAAAGAGTTACACATGGAGTAAACAATTAACAAGTCAATAACACAGTAGAAAACGAAGGGGGGGTCTATATACAATGTGTGCAAAAGGCATGAGGAGGTAGGCAAATAATTACAATTTTGCAGATTAACACTGGAGTGATAAAAGATCAGATGGTCATGTACAGGTAGAGATATTGGTGTGCAGAAGAGCAGAAAAGTAAATAAATAAAAACAGTACGGGGATGAGGTAGGTGAAAAGGGTGGGCTATTTACCAATAGACTATGTACAGCTGCAGCGATCGGTTAGCTGCTCAGATAGCTGATGTTTGAAGTTGGTGAGGGAGATGAAAGTCTCCAACTTCAGCGATTTTTGCAATTCGTTCCAGTCACAGGCAGCAGAGTACTGGAACGAAAGGCGGCCAAATGAGGTGTTGGCTTTAGGGATGATCAGTGAGATACACCTGCTGGAGCGCGTGCTACGGATGGGTGTTGCCATCGTGACCAGTGAGCTGAGATAAGGCGGAGCTTTACCTAGCATAGACTTGTAGATGACCTGGAGCCAGTGGGTCTGGCGACGAATATGTAGCGAGGGCCAGCCGACTAGAGCATACAAGTCGCAGTGGTGGGTAGTATAAGGTGCTTTAGTGACAAAACGGATGGCACTGTGATAGACTGCATCCAGTTTGCTGAGTAGAGTGTTGGAAGCCATTTTGTAGATGACATCGCCGAAGTCGAGGATCGGTAGGATAGTCAGTTTTACTAGGGTAAGCTTGGCGGCTTGAGTGAAGGAGGCTTTGTTGCGGAATAGAAAGCCGACTCTTGATTTGATTTTCGATTGGAGATGTTTGATATGAGTCTGGAAGGAGAGTTTGCAGTCTAGCCAGACACCTAGGTACTTATAGACGTCCACATATTCTATGTCGGAACCATCCAGGGTGGTGATGCTAGTCGGGCATGCAGGTGCAGGCAGCGACCGGTTGAAAAGCATGCATTTGGTTTTACTAGCGTTTAAGAGCAGTTGGAGGCCACGGAAGGAGTGTTGTATGGCATTGAAGCTTGTTTGGAGGTTAGATAGCACAGTGTCCAAAGACGGGCCGAAAGTATATAGAATGGTGTCGTCTGCGTAGAGGTGGATCAGGGAATCGCCCGCAGCAAGAGCAACATCATTGATATACCCAGAGAAAAGAGTCGGCCCGAGAATTGAACCCTGTGGCACCCCCATAGAGACTGCCAGAGGACCGGACAGCATGCCCTCCGATTTGACACACTGAACTCTGTCTGCAAAGTAATTGGTGAACCAGGCAAGGCAGTCATCCGAAAAACCGAGGCTACTGAGTCTGCCGATAAGAATATGGTGATTGACAGAGTCGAAAGCCTTGGCGAGGTCGATGAAGACGGCTGCACAGTACTGTCTTTTATCGATGGCGGTTATGATGTCGTTTAGTACCTTGAGTGTGGCTGAGGTGCACCCATGACCGGCTCGGAAACCAGATTGCACAGCGGAGAAGGTACGGTGGGATTCGAGATGGTCAGTGACCTGTTTGTTGACTTGGCTTTCGAAGACCTTAGATAGGCAGGGCAGGATGGATATAGGTCTGTAACAGTTTGGGTCCAGGGTGTCTCCCCCTTTGAAGAGGGGGATGACTGCGGCAGCTTTCCAATCCTTGGGGATCTCAGACGAGATGAAAGAGAGGTTGAACAGGCTGGTAATAGGGGTTGCGACAATGGTGGCAGATAGTTTCAGAAATAGAGGGTCCAGATTGTCAAGCCCAGCTGATTTGTACGGGTCCAGGTTTTGCAGCTCTTTCAGAACATCTGCTATCTGGATTTGGGTAAAGGAGAACCTGGAGAGGCTTGGGCGAGGAGCTGCGGGGGGGGGCGGAGCTGTTGGCCGAGGTTGAAGTAGCCAGGCGGAAGGCATGGCCAGCCGTTGAGAAATGCTTATTGAAGTTTTCGATAATCATGGATTTATCAGTGGTGACCGTGTTACCTAGCCTCAGTGCAGTGGGCAGCTGGGAGGAGGTGCTCTTGTTCTCCATGGACTTCACAGTGTCCCAGAACTTTTTGGAGTTGGAGCTACAGGATGCAAACTTCTGCCTGAAGAAGCTGGCCTTAGCTTTCCTGACTGACTGCGTGTATTGGTTCCGGACTTCCCTGAACAGTTGCATATCACGGGGACTATTCGATGCTATTGCAGTCCGCCACAGGATGTTTTTGTGCTGGTCGAGGGCAGTCAGGTCTGGGGTGAACCAAGGGCTGTATCTGTTCTTAGTTCTGCATTTTTTGAACGGAGCATGCTTATCTAAAATGGTGAGGAAGTTACTTTTAAAGAATGACCAGGCATCCTCAACTGACGGGATGAGGTCAATGTCCTTCCAGGATACCCGGGCCAGGTCGATTAGAAAGGCCTGCTCACAGAAGTGTTTTAGGGAGCGTTTGACAGTGATGAGGGGTGGTCGTTTGACTGCGGCTCCGTAGCGGATACAGGCAATGAGGCAGTGATCGCTGAGATCCTGGTTGAAGACAGCGGAGGTGTATTTGGAGGGCCAGTTGGTCAGGATGACGTCTATGAGGGTGCCCTTGTTTACAGAGTTAGGGTTGTACCTGGTGGGTTCCTTGATGATTTGTGTGAGATTGAGGGCATCTAGCTTAGATTGTAG
>NW_022262597.1:0-2500 GCF_002021735.2 Oncorhynchus kisutch | reverse complement strand
AAATATGTGCCCTTGCTTTGAAATAACTAAGCAAGGTTAGTTTGTATTTCATCCAACAATCTGTGCTACAAATTATTTCTACAGTATATGCAATTTCTTCCACTTTTTGAGTGACACAAAGATGCTTATCTAAATGGTGAAAATGCAACAGCTGTTAATCAGACTCACTTTCACTTAACATAGTGCACCAAGAGATAGTTTCTCGCTTACGACCACACCGCCCTGAGTACTCCTGATCTCGTCTGATCTCGGAAGCTAAGCAGGGTCGGGCCTGGTTAGTACTTGGATGGGAGAACGCCTGGGAATACTAGGTGCTGTAAGCTTTTTGTCAACTCTTTGTCCGTTTTTTCCCACAAGGCTGAAATATGTGCCCTTGCTTTGTAATAACTAAGCAAGGTTAGTTTGTATTTCATCCAACAATCTGTGCTACAAATTATTTCTACAGTATATGCAATTTCTTCCACTTTTTGAGTGACACAAAGATGCTTATCTAAATGGTGAAAATGCAACAGCTGTTAATCAGACTCACTTTCACTTAACATAGTGCACCAAGAGATAGTTTCTCGCTTACGACCACACAGGCCTGAGTACGCCTGATCTCGTCTGATCTCGGAAGCTAAGCAGGGTCGGGCCTGGTTAGTACTTGGATGGCAGACCGCCTGGGAATACCAGGTGCTGTAAGCTTTTTGTCAACTCTTTGTCCGTTTTTTCCCACAAGGCTTAAATATGTGCCCTTGCTTTGAAATAACTAAGCAAGGTTAGTTTGTATTTCATCCAACAATCTGTCCTACAAATTATGGCTACAGTATATGCAATTTCTTCCACTTTTTGAGTGACACAAAGATGCTTATCTAAATGGTGAAAATGCAACAGCTGTTAATCAGACTCACTTTCACTTAACATAGTGCACCAAGAGATAGTTTCTCGCTTACGACCACACCGGCCTGAGTACGCCTGATCTCGTCTGATCTCGGAAGCTAAGCAGGGTCGGGCCTGCTTAGTACTTGGATGGGAGACCGCCTGGGAATACCAGTTGCTGTAAGCTTTTTGTCAACTCTTTGTCCGTTTTTTCCAACAAGGCTGAAATATGTGCCCTTGCTTTGAAATAAGTAAGCAAGGTTAGTTTGTATTTCATCCAACAATCTGTGCTACAAATTATTTCTACAGTATATGCAATTTCTTCCACTTTTTGAGTGACACAAAGAGGCTTATCTAAATGGTGAAAATGCAACAGCTGTTAATCAGACTCACTTTCACTTAACATAGTGCACCAAGAGAAAGTTTCTCGCTTACGACCACACCAGCCTGAGTACTGCCTGATCTCGGAAGCTAAGCAGGGTCGGGCCTGGTTAGTACTTGGATGGGAGACCGCCTGGGAATACCAGGTGCTGTAAGCTTTTTGTCAACTCTTTGTCTGTTTTTTCCCACAAGGCTGAAATATGTGCCCTTGCTTTGAAATAACTAAGCAAGGTTAGTTTGTATTTCATCCAACAATCTGTGCTACAAATTATTTCTACAGTATATGCAATTTCTTCCACTTTTTGAGTGACACAAAGATGCTTATCTAAATGGTGAAAATGCAACAGCTGTTAATCAGACTCACTTTCACTTAACATAGTGCACCAAGAGATAGTTTCTCGCTTACGACCACACCGGCCTGAGTACGCCTGATCTCGTCTGATCTCGGAAGCTAAGCAGGGTCGGGCCTGGTTAGTACTTGGATGGGAGACCGCCTGGGAATACCAGGTGCTGTAAGCTTTTTGTCAACTCTTTGTCCGTTTTTTCCCACAAGGCTGAAATATGTGCCCTTGCTTTGAAATAACTAAGCAAGGTTAGTTTGTATTTCATCCAACAATCTGTGCTACAAATTATTTCTACAGTATATGCAATTTCTTCCACTTTTTGAGTGACACAAAGATGCTTATCTAAATGGTGAAAATGCAACAGCTGTTAATCAGACTCACTTTCACTTAACATAGTGCACCAAGAGATAGTTTCTCGCTTACGACCACACAGGCCTGAGTACGCCTGATCTCGTCTGATCTCGGAAGCTAAGCAGGGTCGGGCCTGGTTAGTACTTGGATGGCAGACCGCCTGGGAATACCAGGTGCTGTAAGCTTTTTGTCAACTCTTTGTCCGTTTTTCCCACAGGCTTAAATATGTGCCCTTGCTTTGAAATTACTAAGCAAGGTTAGTTTGTATTTCATCCAACAATCTGTCCTACAAATTATGGCTACAGTATATGCAATTTCTTCCACTTTTTGAGTGACACAAAGATGCTTATCTAAATGGTGAAAATGCAACAGCTGTTAATCAGACTCACTTTCACTTAACATAGTGCACCAAGAGATAGTTTCTCGCTTACGACCACACCGGCCTGAGTACGCCTGATCTCGTCTGATCTCGGAAGCTAAGCAGGGTCGGGCCTGCTTAGTACTTGGATGGGAGACCGCCTGGGAATACCAGTTGCTGTAAGCTTTTTGTCACTCTTGTCCGTTTT
>NW_022262596.1:0-52500 GCF_002021735.2 Oncorhynchus kisutch | reverse complement strand
TGTGTCGTGTGTCAAGCGAGAAAAGTATGAGTAAGGCTTCATTCAAGTGGTCTGCCATAGCAGTTCAGACGTCTTTTGTCCCGTCTGTGTGTGTCCTGTATATTATATATTTACAACTTTTTCACATACATTTTATTTTATTTCCATCAACTCATCTTCAAAACACTCTCCGCAACCCGCCTCACCAATGTATATTTATAAAAAAGATTATTTACCTCAGATCTGTAATCCTCCAAGAGATAGCCAGAAACTCCAAGAAGCTAGCCTGAAACTAGCCAGAAGCTAATCCAGAAGCTAGTTCAGAAGCTAGTTAGCTCCTTTATGGCAAATCGTAATATTCAGCATACCACAACGGTTGTGGTCATCAGATAGCCTTTAGCTCGAAAATCTATCGCCAGTTCTGTACGGCGGCAGCGCGGCTCGAACGGAACATACCGGACCAATTTTCTCTCCATGTCCCTGGACATCATACCCCGGATCTCACAGCTAGCTAGCTGCTATCCGTGTGACCATCGGAGCTAGCAAGCTCCGTCAATCACTCCTGAGTTCCATCAATCACACCTGGGCTGCAGTCACCTATCCGGACCCGTTTACTGCCTTCGCGGAGCCCCACCGGGCTTTCACAACTGGACTGCCGACGTTATCTACCCGAAGGAGTTATTCGGCCGGCTCCTCCGTCGCGACGTTACCTGAACGCCCATCTGCGGCCTGCTAACCGTTTAGCTGTCTTACCGGCGCTATCTGAATAGACAATCGGACAATTTTTTAATTATTATTTTTTTAATTATTTTTTTATTATTATTATTATTATTTTCTTCTTGGGCCTCTATAACTTATAATTCTATTTGTTTTATGTTCTGTTGTTGTTGTGTTGATTTGGATTAATCCCCATCTACCCACGGATACCCCCACTAATCTACTGACGGAACGTAAGGGGTGGCTAACAGACCTCCATCCTATGCTAGCTTGCTACCGATGCCCTGGCTAGCTGTCTAAATCACCACCCAACCCTCCACTCACCGGACCCTTTTGATCACTCGACTAAGCATGCCTATCCTTACATGTCATATGTCTTGTCCATTTCTGTTCTGGTTAGTGTTTATTGGCTTATTTCACTGTAGAGCCTCTAGTCCTGCTCACTATACCTTATCCAACCTATTAGTTCCACCACCCACACATGCAATGACATCTCCTGGTTTCAACGATGTTTCTAGAGACAATATCTCTCTCTTCATCACTCAATACCTAGGTTTACCTCCACTGTATTCAAATCCTGCCATACATTTGTCTGTACATTATACCTTGATGCTATTTTATCGCCCCCAGAAACCTCCTTTTACTCTATGTTCCAGACGTTCTAGACGACCAATTCTCATAGCTTTTAGCCGTACCCTTATTCTACTCCTCCTATGTTCCTCTGGCGATGTAGAGGTGAATCCAGGCCCTGCAGTGCCTAGCTCCACTCCTATTCCCCAGGCGCTCTCTTTTGACGACTTCTGTAACCGTAATAGCCTTGGTTTCATGCATGTTAACATTAGAAGCCTCCTCCCTAAGTTTGTTCTATTCACTGCTTTAGCACACTCTGCCAACCCGGATGTTCTAGCTGTGTCTGAATCCTGGCTTAGGAAGACCACCAAAAATTCTGAAGTTTTAATTCCAAACTACAACATTTTCAGACAAGATAGAACTGCCAAAGGGGGCGGTGTTGCAATCTACTGCAAAGATAGCCTGCAGAGTTCTGTCCTACTATCCAGGTCTGTACCCAAACAATTTGAACTTCTACTTTTAAAATCCACCTCTCTAAAAACAAGTCTCTCACCGTTGCCGCCTGCTATAGACCACCCTCTGCCCCCAGCTGTGCTCTGGACACCATATGTGAACTGATTGCCCCCCATCTATCTTCAGAGTTCGTGCTGCTAGGCGACCTAAACTGGAACATGCTTAACACCCCAGCCATCCTACAATCTAAACTTGATGCCCTCAATCTCACACAAATAATCAATGAACCTACCAGGTACCTCCCCAAAACCTTAAACACGGGCACCCTCATAGATATCATCCTAACCAACTTCCCCTCTAAATACACCTCTGCTGTCTTCAACCAAGATCTCAGCGATCACTGCCTCATTGCCTGCATCCGTAATGGGTCAGCGGTCAAACGACCTCCACTCATCACTGTAAAACGCTCCCTGAAACACTTCTGCGAGCAGGCCTTTCTAATCGACCTGGCCGGGGTATCCTGGAAGGATATTGATCTCATCCCGTCAGTAGAGGATGCCTGGATATTTTTTAAAAATGCCTTCCTAACCATCTTAAATAAACATGCCCCATTCAAGAAATTTAGAACCAGGAACAGATATAGCCCTTGGTTCTCCCCAGACCTGACTGCCCTTAACCAACACAAAAACATCCTATGGCGTTCTGCATTAGCATCGAACAGCCCCCGTGATATGCAGCTGTTCAGGGAAGCTAGAAATCATTATACACAGGCAGTTAGAAAAGCCAAGGCTAGCTTTTTCAAGCAGAAATTTGCTTCCTGCAACACTAACTCAAAAAAGTTCTGGGACACTGTAAAGTCCATGGAGAATAAGAACACCTCCTCCCAGCTGCCCACTGCACTGAAGATAGGAAACACTGTCACCACTGATAAATCCACCATAATTGAGAATTTCAATAAGCATTTTTCTACGGCTGGCCATGCTTTCCACCTGGCTACTCCTACCCCGGACAACAGCACTGCACCCCCAACAGCAACTCGCCCAAGCCTTCCCCATTTCTCCTTCTCCCAAATCCATTCAGCTGATGTTCTGAAAGAGCTGCAAAATCTGGACCCCTACAAATCAGCCGGGCTAGACAATCTGGACCCTTTCTTTCTAAAATTATCTGCCGAAATTGTTGCCACCCCTATTACTAGCCTGTTCAACCTCTCTTTCGTGTCGTCTGAGATTCCCAAAGATTGGAAAGCAGCTGCGGTCATCCCCCTCTTCAAAGGGGGGGACACTCTTGACCCAAACTGCTACAGACCTATATCTATCCTACCGTGCCTTTCTAAGGTCTTCGAAAGCCAAGTCAACAAACAGATTACCGACCATTTCGAATCTCACCATACCTTCTCTGCTATGCAATCTGGTTTCAGAGCTGGTCATGGGTGCACCTCAGCCACGCTCAAGGTCCTAAACGATATCTTAACCGCCATCGATAAGAAACATTACTGTGCAGCCGTATTCATTGATCTGGCCAAGGCTTTCGACTCTGTCAATCACCATATCCTCATCGGCAGACTCGACAGCCTTGGTTTCTCAAATGATTGCCTCGCCTGGTTCACCAACTACTTCTCTGATAGAGTTCAGTGTGTCAATCGGAGGGTCTGCTGTCCGGACCTCTGGCAGTCTCTATGGGGGTGCCACAGGGTTCAATTCTTGGACCGACTCTCTTCTCTGTATACATCAATGAGGTCGCTCTTGCTGCTGGTGAGTCCCTGATCCACCTCTACGCAGACGACACCATTCTGTATACTTCCGGCCCTTCTTTGGACACTGTGTTAACAACCCTCCAGGCAAGCTTCAATGCCATACAACTCTCCTTCCGTGGCCTCCAATTGCTCTTAAATACAAGTAAAACTAAATGCATGCTCTTCAACCGATCGCTACCTGCACCTACCCGCCTGTCCAACATCACTACTCTGGACGGCTCTGACTTAGAATACGTGGACAACTACAAATACTTAGGTGTCTGGTTAGACTGTAAACTCTCCTTCCAGACCCATATCAAACATCTCCAATCCAAAGTTAAATCTAGAATTGGCTTCCTATTTCGCAACAAAGCATCCTTCACTCATGCTGCCAAACATACCCTTGTAAAACTGACCATCCTACCAATCCTCGACTTTGGCGATGTCATTTACAAAATAGCCTCCAATACCCTACTCAACAAATTGGATGCAGTCTATCACAGTGCAATCCGTTTTATCACCAAAGCCCCATATACTACCCACCATTGCGACCTGTACGCTCTCGTTGGCTGGCCCTCGCTTCATACTCGTCGCCAAACCCACTGGCTCCATGTCATCTACAAGACCCTGCTAGGTAAAGTCCCCCCTTATCTCAGCTCGCTGGTCACCATAGCATCTCCCACCTGTAGCACACGCTCCAGCAGGTATATCTCTCTAGTCACCCCCAAAGACCAATTCTTTCTTTGGCCGCCTCTCCTTCCAGTTCTCTGCTGCCAATGACTGGAACGAACTACAAAAATCTCTGAAACTGGAAACACTTATCTCCCTCACTAGCTTTAAGCACCAACTGTCAGAGCAGCTCACAGATTACTGCACCTGTACATAGCCCACCTATAATTTAGCCCAAACAACTACCTCTTTCCCAACTGTATTTAATTTTTATTTATTTATTTATTTTGCTCCTTTGCACCCCATTATTTTTTTATTTCTACTTTGCACATTCTTCCATTGCAAAACTACCATTCCAGTATTTTACTTGCTATATTGTATTTACTTTGCCATCATGGCCTTTTTTGCCTTTACCTCCCCTTCTCACCTCATTTGCTCACATTGTATATAGACTTGTTTATACTGCATTATTGACTGTATGTTTGTTTTTACTCCATGTGTAACTCTGTGTCGTTTTATCTGTCGAACTGCTTTGCTTTATCTTGGCCAGGGTCGCAATTGTAAATGAGAACTTGTTCTCAACTTGCCTACTGGTTAATAAAGGTAAAATAAAAAATAAAAAAAAATAAAATCTCTTGGTGCACTATGTTAAGTGAAAGTGAGTCTGATTAACAGCTGTTGCATTTTCACCATTTAGATAAGCATCTTTGTGTCACTCAAAAAGTGGAAGAAATTGCATATACTGTAGAAATAATTTGTAGCACAGATTGTTGGATGAAATACAAACTAACCTTGCTTACTTATTTCAAAGCAAGGGCACATATTTCAGCCTTGTGGGAAAAAACGGACAAAGAGTTGACGAAAAGCTTACAGCACCTGGTATTCCCAGGCGGTCTCCCATCCAAGTACTAACCAGGCCCGACCCTGCTTAGCTTCCGAGATCAGACGAGATCAGGCGTACTCAGGCCGGTGTGGTCGTAAGCGAGAAACTATCTCTTGGTGCACTATGTTAAGTGAAAGTGAGTCTGATTAACAGCTGTTGCATTTTCACCATTTAGATAAGCATCTTTGTGTCACTCAAAAAGTGGAAGAAATTGCATATACTGTAGAAATAATTTGTAGCACAGATTGTTGGATGAAATACAAACTAACCTTGCTTACTTATTTCAAAGCAAGGGCACATATTTCAGCCTTGTGGGAAAAAACGGACAAAGAGTTGACGAAAAGCTTACAGCACCTGGTATTCCCAGGCGGTCTCCCATCCAAGTACTAACCAGGCCCGACCCTGCTTAGCTTCCGAGATCAGACGAGATCAGGCGTACTCAGGCCGGTGTGGTCGTAAGCGAGAAACTATCTCTTGGTGCACTATGTTAAGTGAAAGTGAGTCTGATTAACAGCTGTTGCATTTTCACCATTTAGATAAGCATCTTTGTGTCACTCAAAAAGTGGAAGAAATTGCATATACTGTAGAAATAATTTGTAGCACAGATTGTTGGATGAAATACAAACTAACCTTGCTTACTTATTTCAAAGCAAGGGCACATATTTCAGCCTTGTGGGAAAAAACGGACAAAGAGTTGACGAAAAGCTTACAGCACCTGGTATTCCCAGGCGGTCTCCCATCCAAGTACTAACCAGGCCCGACCCTGCTTAGCTTCCGAGATCAGACGAGATCAGGCGTACTCAGGCCGGTGTGGTCGTAAGCGAGAAACTATCTCTTGGTGCACTATGTTAAGTGAAAGTGAGTCTGATTAACAGCTGTTGCATTTTCACCATTTAGATAAGCATCTTTGTGTCACTCAAAAAGTGGAAGAAATTGCATATACTGTAGAAATAATTTGTAGCACAGATTGTTGGATGAAATACAAACTAACCTTGCTTACTTATTTCAAAGCAAGGGCACATATTTCAGCCTTGTGGGAAAAAACGGACAAAGAGTTGACGAAAAGCTTACAGCACCTGGTATTCCCAGGCGGTCTCCCATCCAAGTACTAACCAGGCCCGACCCTGCTTAGCTTCCGAGATCAGACGAGATCAGGCGTACTCAGGCCGGTGTGGTCGTAAGCGAGAAACTATCTCTTGGTGCACTATGTTAAGTGAAAGTGAGTCTGATTAACAGCTGTTGCATTTTCACCATTTAGATAAGCATCTTTGTGTCACTCAAAAAGTGGAAGAAATTGCATATACTGTAGAAATAATTTGTAGCACAGATTGTTGGATGAAATACAAACTAACCTTGCTTACTTATTTCAAAGCAAGGGCACATATTTCAGCCTTGTGGGAAAAAACGGACAAAGAGTTGACGAAAAGCTTACAGCACCTGGTATTCCCAGGCGGTCTCCCATCCAAGTACTAACCAGGCCCGACCCTGCTTAGCTTCCGAGATCAGACGAGATCAGGCGTACTCAGGCCGGTGTGGTCGTAAGCGAGAAACTATCTCTTGGTGCACTATGTTAAGTGAAAGTGAGTCTGATTAACAGCTGTTGCATTTTCACCATTTAGATAAGCATCTTTGTGTCACTCAAAAAGTGGAAGAAATTGCATATACTGTAGAAATAATTTGTAGCACAGATTGTTGGATGAAATACAAACTAACCTTGCTTACTTATTTCAAAGCAAGGGCACATATTTCAGCCTTGTGGGAAAAAACGGACAAAGAGTTGACGAAAAGCTTACAGCACCTGGTATTCCCAGGCGGTCTCCCATCCAAGTACTAACCAGGCCCGACCCTGCTTAGCTTCCGAGATCAGACGAGATCAGGCGTACTCAGGCCGGTGTGGTCGTAAGCGAGAAACTATCTCTTGGTGCACTATGTTAAGTGAAAGTGAGTCTGATTAACAGCTGTTGCATTTTCACCATTTAGATAAGCATCTTTGTGTCACTCAAAAAGTGGAAGAAATTGCATATACTGTAGAAATAATTTGTAGCACAGATTGTTGGATGAAATACAAACTAACCTTGCTTACTTATTTCAAAGCAAGGGCACATATTTCAGCCTTGTGGGAAAAAACGGACAAAGAGTTGACGAAAAGCTTACAGCACCTGGTATTCCCAGGCGGTCTCCCATCCAAGTACTAACCAGGCCTGATCCTGTCTGATCTCGGAAGCTAAGCAGGGTCAGGCCTGGTTAGTACTTGGATGGGAGACCGCCTGGGAATACCAGGTGCTGTAAGCTTTTCGTCAACTCTTTGTCCGTTTTTTCCCACAAGGCTGAAATATGTGCCCTTGCTTTGAAATAAGTAAGCAAGGTTAGTTTGTATTTCATCCAACAATCTGTGCTACAAATTATTTCTACAGTATATGCAATTTCTTCCACTTTTTGAGTGACACAAAGATGCTTATCTAAATGGTGAAAATGCAACAGCTGTTAATCAGACTCACTTTCACTTAACATAGTGCACCAAGAGATAGTTTCTCGCTTACGACCACACCGGCCTGAGTACGCCTGATCTCGTCTGATCTCGGAAGCTAAGCAGGGTCGGGCCTGGTTAGTACTTGGATGGGAGACCGCCTGGGAATACCAGGTGCTGTAAGCTTTTCGTCAACTCTTTGTCCGTTTTTTCCCACAAGGCTGAAATATGTGCCCTTGCTTTGAAATAAGTAAGCAAGGTTAGTTTGTATTTCATCCAACAATCTGTGCTACAAATTATTTCTACAGTATATGCAATTTCTTCCACTTTTTGAGTGACACAAAGATGCTTATCTAAATGGTGAAAATGCAACAGCTGTTAATCAGACTCACTTTCACTTAACATAGTGCACCAAGAGATAGTTTCTCGCTTACGACCACACCGGCCTGAGTACGCCTGATCTCGTCTGATCTCGGAAGCTAAGCAGGGTCGGGCCTGGTTAGTACTTGGATGGGAGACCGCCTGGGAATACCAGGTGCTGTAAGCTTTTCGTCAACTCTTTGTCCGTTTTTTCCCACAAGGCTGAAATATGTGCCCTTGCTTTGAAATAAGTAAGCAAGGTTAGTTTGTATTTCATCCAACAATCTGTGCTACAAATTATTTCTACAGTATATGCAATTTCTTCCACTTTTTGAGTGACACAAAGATGCTTATCTAAATGGTGAAAATGCAACAGCTGTTAATCAGACTCACTTTCACTTAACATAGTGCACCAAGAGATAGTTTCTCGCTTACGACCACACCGGCCTGAGTACGCCTGATCTCGTCTGATCTCGGAAGCTAAGCAGGGTCGGGCCTGGTTAGTACTTGGATGGGAGACCGCCTGGGAATACCAGGTGCTGTAAGCTTTTCGTCAACTCTTTGTCCGTTTTTTCCCACAAGGCTGAAATATGTGCCCTTGCTTTGAAATAAGTAAGCAAGGTTAGTTTGTATTTCATCCAACAATCTGTGCTACAAATTATTTCTACAGTATATGCAATTTCTTCCACTTTTTGAGTGACACAAAGATGCTTATCTAAATGGTGAAAATGCAACAGCTGTTAATCAGACTCACTTTCACTTAACATAGTGCACCAAGAGATAGTTTCTCGCTTACGACCACACCGGCCTGAGTACGCCTGATCTCGTCTGATCTCGGAAGCTAAGCAGGGTCGGGCCTGGTTAGTACTTGGATGGGAGACCGCCTGGGAATACCAGGTGCTGTAAGCTTTTCGTCAACTCTTTGTCCGTTTTTTCCCACAAGGCTGAAATATGTGCCCTTGCTTTGAAATAAGTAAGCAAGGTTAGTTTGTATTTCATCCAACAATCTGTGCTACAAATTATTTCTACAGTATATGCAATTTCTTCCACTTTTTGAGTGACACAAAGATGCTTATCTAAATGGTGAAAATGCAACAGCTGTTAATCAGACTCACTTTCACTTAACATAGTGCACCAAGAGATAGTTTCTCGCTTACGACCACACCGGCCTGAGTACGCCTGATCTCGTCTGATCTCGGAAGCTAAGCAGGGTCGGGCCTGGTTAGTACTTGGATGGGAGACCGCCTGGGAATACCAGGTGCTGTAAGCTTTTCGTCAACTCTTTGTCCGTTTTTTCCCACAAGGCTGAAATATGTGCCCTTGCTTTGAAATAAGTAAGCAAGGTTAGTTTGTATTTCATCCAACAATCTGTGCTACAAATTATTTCTACAGTATATGCAATTTCTTCCACTTTTTGAGTGACACAAAGATGCTTATCTAAATGGTGAAAATGCAACAGCTGTTAATCAGACTCACTTTCACTTAACATAGTGCACCAAGAGATAGTTTCTCGCTTACGACCACACCGGCCTGAGTACGCCTGATCTCGTCTGATCTCGGAAGCTAAGCAGGGTCGGGCCTGGTTAGTACTTGGATGGGAGACCGCCTGGGAATACCAGGTGCTGTAAGCTTTTTGTCAACTCTTTGTCCGTTTTTTCCCACAAGGCTGAAATATGTGCCCTTGCTTTGAAATAAGTAAGCAAGGTTAGTTTGTATTTCATCCAACAATCTGTGCTACAAATTATTTCTACAGTATATGCAATTTCTTCCACTTTTTGAGTGACACAAAGATGCTTATCTAAATGGTGAAAATGCAACAGCTGTTAATCAGACTCACTTTCACTTAACATAGTGCACCAAGAGATTATTTTTTTTTATTTTTATTTTACCTTTATTTAACCAGGTAGGCAAGTTGAGAACAAGTTCTCATTTACAATTGCGACCTGGCCAAGATAAAGCAAAGCAGTTCGACAGATAAAACGACACAGAGTTACACATGGAGTAAAAACAAACATACAGTCAATAATGCAGTATAAACAAGTCTATATACAATGTGAGCAAATGAGGTGAGAAGGGAGGTAAAGGCAAAAAAGGCCATGATGGCAAAGTAAATACAATATAGCAAGTAAAATACTGGAATGGTAGTTTTGCAATGGAAGAATGTGCAAAGTAGAAATAAAAAATAATGGGGTGCAAAGGAGCAAAATAAATAAATAAATAAAAATTAAATACAGTTGGGAAAGAGGTAGTTGTTTGGGCTAAATTTTAGGTGGGCTATGTACAGGTGCAGTAATCTGTGAGCTGCTCTGACAGTTGGTGCTTAAAGCTAGTGAGGGAGATAAGTGTTTCCAGTTTCAGAGATTTTTGTAGTTCGTTCCAGTCATTGGCAGCAGAGAACTGGAAGGAGAGGCGGCCAAAGAAAGAATTGGTCTTGGGGGTGACTAGAGAGATATACCTGCTGGAGCGTGTGCTACAGGTGGGAGATGCTATGGTGACCAGCGAGCTGAGATAAGGGGGGACTTTACCTAGCAGGGTCTTGTAGATGACATGGAGCCAGTGGGTTTGGCGACGAGTATGAAGCGAGGGCCAGCCAACGAGAGCGTACAGGTCGCAATGGTGGGTAGTATATGGGGCTTTGGTGATAAAACGGATTGCACTGTGATAGACTGCATCCAATTTGTTGAGTAGGGTATTGGAGGCTATTTTGTAAATGACATCGCCAAAGTCGAGGATTGGTAGGATGGTCAGTTTTACAAGGGTATGTTTGGCAGCATGAGTGAAGGATGCTTTGTTGCGAAATAGGAAGCCAATTCTAGATTTAACTTTGGATTGGAGATGTTTGATATGGGTCTGGAAGGAGAGTTTACAGTCTAACCAGACACCTAAGTATTTGTAGTTGTCCACGTATTCTAAGTCAGAGCCGTCCAGAGTAGTGATGTTGGACAGGCGGGTAGGTGCAGGTAGCGATCGGTTGAAGAGCATGCATTTAGTTTTACTTGTATTTAAGAGCAATTGGAGGCCACGGAAGGAGAGTTGTATGGCATTGAAGCTTGCCTGGAGGGTTGTTAACACAGTGTCCAAAGAAGGGCCGGAAGTATACAGAATGGTGTCGTCTGCGTAGAGGTGGATCAGGGACTCACCAGCAGCAAGAGCGACCTCATTGATGTATACAGAGAAGAGAGTCGGTCCAAGAATTGAACCCTGTGGCACCCCCATAGAGACTGCCAGAGGTCCGGACAGCAGACCCTCCGACTTGACACACTGAACTCTATCAGAGAAGTAGTTGGTGAACCAGGCGAGGCAATCATTTGAGAAACCAAGGCTGTCGAGTCTGCCGATGAGGATATGGTGATTGACAGAGTCGAAAGCCTTGGCCAGATCAATGAATACGGCTGCACAGTAATGTTTCTTATCGATGGCGGTTAAGATATCGTTTAGGACCTTGAGCGTGGCTGAGGTGCACCCATGACCAGCTCTGAAACCAGATTGCATAGCAGAGAAGGTATGGTGAGATTCGAAATGGTCGGTAATCTGTTTGTTGACTTGGCTTTCGAAGACCTTAGAAAGGCACGGTAGGATAGATATAGGTCTGTAGCAGTTTGGGTCAAGAGTGTCCCCCCCTTTGAAGAGGGGGATGACCGCAGCTGCTTTCCAATCTTTGGGAATCTCAGACGACACGAAAGAGAGGTTGAACAGGCTAGTAATAGGGGTGGCAACAATTTCGGCAGATAATTTTAGAAAGAAAGGGTCCAGATTGTCTAGCCCGGCTGATTTGTAGGGGTCCAGATTTTGCAGCTCTTTCAGAACATCAGCTGAATGGATTTGGGAGAAGGAGAAATGGGGAAGGCTTGGGCGAGTTGCTGTTGGGGGTGCAGTGCTGTTGTCCGGGGTAGGAGTAGCCAGGTGGAAAGCATGGCCAGCCGTAGAAAAATGCTTATTGAAATTCTCAATTATGGTGGATTTATCAGTGGTGACAGTGTTTCCTATCTTCAGTGCAGTGGGCAGCTGGGAGGAGGTGTTCTTATTCTCCATGGACTTTACAGTGTCCCAGAACTTTTTTGAGTTAGTGTTGCAGGAAGCAAATTTCTGCTTGAAAAAGCTAGCCTTGGCTTTTCTAACTGCCTGTGTATAATGATTTCTAGCTTCCCTGAACAGCTGCATATCACGGGGGCTGTTCGATGCTAATGCAGAACGCCATAGGATGTTTTTGTGTTGGTTAAGGGCAGTCAGGTCTGGGGAGAACCAAGGGCTATATCTGTTCCTGGTTCTAAATTTCTTGAATGGGGCATGTTTATTTAAGATGGTTAGGAAGGCATTTTTAAAAAATATCCAGGCATCCTCTACTGACGGGATGAGATCAATATCCTTCCAGGATACCCCGGCCAGGTCGATTAGAAAGGCCTGCTCGCAGAAGTGTTTCAGGGAGCGTTTTACAGTGATGAGTGGAGGTCGTTTGACCGCTGACCCATTACGGATGCAGGCAATGAGGCAGTGATCGCTGAGATCTTGGTTGAAGACAGCAGAGGTGTATTTAGAGGGGAAGTTGGTTAGGATGATATCTATGAGGGTGCCCGTGTTTAAGGTTTTGGGGAGGTACCTGGTAGGTTCATTGATTATTTGTGTGAGATTGAGGGCATCAAGTTTAGATTGTAGGATGGCTGGGGTGTTAAGCATGTTCCAGTTTAGGTCGCCTAGCAGCACGAACTCTGAAGATAGATGGGGGGCAATCAGTTCACATATGGTGTCCAGAGCACAGCTGGGGGCAGAGGGTGGTCTATAGCAGGCGGCAACGGTGAGAGACTTGTTTTTAGAGAGGTGGATTTTTAAAAGTAGAAGTTCAAATTGTTTGGGTACAGACCTGGATAGTAGGACAGAACTCTGCAGGCTATCTTTGCAGTAGATTGCAACACCGCCCCCTTTGGCAGTTCTATCTTGTCTGAAAATGTTGTAGTTTGGAATTAAAACTTCAGAATTTTTGGTGGTCTTCCTAAGCCAGGATTCAGACACAGCTAGAACATCCGGGTTGGCAGAGTGTGCTAAAGCAGTGAATAGAACAAACTTAGGGAGGAGGCTTCTAATGTTAACATGCATGAAACCAAGGCTATTACGGTTACAGAAGTCGTCAAAAGAGAGCGCCTGGGGAATAGGAGTGGAGCTAGGCACTGCAGGGCCTGGATTCACCTCTACATCGCCAGAGGAACATAGGAGGAGTAGAATAAGGGTACGGCTAAAAGCTATGAGAATTGGTCGTCTAGAACGTCTGGAACATAGAGTAAAAGGAGGTTTCTGGGGGCGATAAAATAGCATCAAGGTATAATGTACAGACAAATGTATGGCAGGATTTGAATACAGTGGAGGTAAACCTAGGTATTGAGTGATGAAGAGAGAGATATTGTCTCTAGAAACATCGTTGAAACCAGGAGATGTCATTGCATGTGTGGGTGGTGGAACTAATAGGTTGGATAAGGTATAGTGAGCAGGACTAGAGGCTCTACAGTGAAATAAGCCAATAAACACTAACCAGAACAGAAATGGACAAGACATATTGACATTAAGGATAGGCATGCTTAGTCGAGTGATCAAAAGGGTCCGGTGAGTGGAGAGGTTGGTTGGTGATTTAGACAGCTAGCCAGGGCATCGGTAGCAAGCTAGCATAGGATGGAGGTCTGTTAGCCACCCCTTACGTTCCGTCAGTAGATTAGTGGGGTTCCGTGTGGTAGAGGGGATTAATCCAAATCACACAACAACAACAAAAATAAAAACAATAGATATAGTTATAGAGGCCCAAGAAGAAAATATAATAATAATAATTAAAAAAATAATTAAAAAAAATAATAATTAAAAAATTGTCCGATTGTCTATTCAGATAGCAGCCGGTAAGACAGCTAACGGTTAGCAGGCCGCAGATGGGCGTTCAGGTAACGTCGCGACGGAGGAGCCGGCCGAATAACTCCTTCGGGTAGATAACGTCGGCAGTCCAGTTGTGAAGGCCCGGTGGGGCTCCGCGAAGGCAGTAAAACGGGTCCGGATAGGTGACTGCAGCCCAGGTGTGATTGATGGAACTCAGGAGTGATTGACGGAGCTTGCTAGCTCCGATGGTCACACGGATAGCAGCTAGCTAGCTGTGAGATCCGGGTATGAATGTCCAGGGACATGGAGAGAAAAATTGGTCCGGTATGTTCCGTTCCGAGCCGCGCTGCGCCGTACAGAACTGGCGATAGATTTTCGAGCTAAAGGATAGCTGATGACCACAAACCGTGGTTAGCTGAATATTAACGATTTGCCAGTAAAGGAGCTAACTAGCTTCTGAACTAGCTTCTGGATTAGCTTCTGGCTAGTTTCAGGCTAGCTTCTTGGAGTTTCTGGCTAGCTTCTTGGAGGATTACAGATCTGAGGTAAATAATACTTTTTTATAAATATACATTGGTGAGGCGGGTTGCAGGAGAGTGTTTTGAAGATGAGTTGATGGAAAATAAAAATAAAATGTATGTGAAAAAGTTGTAAATATATATATATACAGGACACGACAAGACGAGGACAAAAGACGTCTGAACTGCTATGCCACCTTGGAGGCATTACCTCCATAGTTTCTCGCTTACGACCACACCGGCCTGAGTACGCCTGATCTCGTCTGATCTCGGAAGCTAAGCAGGGTCGGGCCTGGTTAGTACTTGGATGGGAGACCGCCTGGGAATACCAGGTGCTGTAAGCTTTTCGTCAACTCTTTGTCCGTTTTTTCCCACAAGGCTGAAATATGTGCCCTTGCTTTGAAATAAGTAAGCAAGGTTAGTTTGTATTTCATCCAACAATCTGTGCTACAAATTATTTCTACAGTATATGCAATTTCTTCCACTTTTTGAGTGACACAAAGATGCTTATCTAAATGGTGAAAATGCAACAGCTGTTAATCAGACTCACTTTCACTTAACATAGTGCACCAAGAGATAGTTTCTCGCTTACGACCACACCGGCCTGAGTACGCCTGATCTCGTCTGATCTCGGAAGCTAAGCAGGGTCGGGCCTGGTTAGTACTTGGATGGGAGACCGCCTGGGAATACCAGGTGCTGTAAGCTTTTTGTCAACTCTTTGTCCGTTTTTTCCCACAAGGCTGAAATATGTGCCCTTGCTTTGAAATAAGTAAGCAAGGTTAGTTTGTATTTCATCCAACAATCTGTGCTACAAATTATTTCTACAGTATATGCAATTTCTTCCACTTTTTGAGTGACACAAAGATGCTTATCTAAATGGTGAAAATGCAACAGCTGTTAATCAGACTCACTTTCACTTAACATAGTGCACCAAGAGATAGTTTCTCGCTTACGACCACACCGGCCTGAGTACGCCTGATCTCGTCTGATCTCGGAAGCTAAGCAGGGTCGGGCCTGGTTAGTACTTGGATGGGAGACCGCCTGGGAATACCAGGTGCTGTAAGCTTTTTGTCAACTCTTTGTCCGTTTTTTCCCACAAGGCTGAAATATGTGCCCTTGCTTTGAAATAAGTAAGCAAGGTTAGTTTGTATTTCATCCAACAATCTGTGCTACAAATTATTTCTACAGTATATGCAATTTCTTCCACTTTTTGAGTGACACAAAGATGCTTATCTAAATGGTGAAAATGCAACAGCTGTTAATCAGACTCACTTTCACTTAACATAGTGCACCAAGAGATAGTTTCTCGCTTACGACCACACCGGCCTGAGTACGCCTGATCTCGTCTGATCTCGGAAGCTAAGCAGGGTCGGGCCTGGTTAGTACTTGGATGGGAGACCGCCTGGGAATACCAGGTGCTGTAAGCTTTTCGTCAACTCTTTGTCCGTTTTTTCCCACAAGGCTGAAATATGTGCCCTTGCTTTGAAATAAGTAAGCAAGGTTAGTTTGTATTTCATCCAACAATCTGTGCTACAAATTATTTCTACAGTATATGCAATTTCTTCCACTTTTTGAGTGACACAAAGATGCTTATCTAAATGGTGAAAATGCAACAGCTGTTAATCAGACTCACTTTCACTTAACATAGTGCACCAAGAGATAGTTTCTCGCTTACGACCACACCGGCCTGAGTACGCCTGATCTCGTCTGATCTCGGAAGCTAAGCAGGGTCGGGCCTGGTTAGTACTTGGATGGGAGACCGCCTGGGAATACCAGGTGCTGTAAGCTTTTCGTCAACTCTTTGTCCGTTTTTTCCCACAAGGCTGAAATATGTGCCCTTGCTTTGAAATAAGTAAGCAAGGTTAGTTTGTATTTCATCCAACAATCTGTGCTACAAATTATTTCTACAGTATATGCAATTTCTTCCACTTTTTGAGTGACACAAAGATGCTTATCTAAATGGTGAAAATGCAACAGCTGTTAATCAGACTCACTTTCACTTAACATAGTGCACCAAGAGATAGTTTCTCGCTTACGACCACACCGGCCTGAGTACGCCTGATCTCGTCTGATCTCGGAAGCTAAGCAGGGTCGGGCCTGGTTAGTACTTGGATGGGAGACCGCCTGGGAATACCAGGTGCTGTAAGCTTTTCGTCAACTCTTTGTCCGTTTTTTCCCACAAGGCTGAAATATGTGCCCTTGCTTTGAAATAAGTAAGCAAGGTTAGTTTGTATTTCATCCAACAATCTGTGCTACAAATTATTTCTACAGTATATGCAATTTCTTCCACTTTTTGAGTGACACAAAGATGCTTATCTAAATGGTGAAAATGCAACAGCTGTTAATCAGACTCACTTTCACTTAACATAGTGCACCAAGAGATAGTTTCTCGCTTACGACCACACCGGCCTGAGTACGCCTGATCTCGTCTGATCTCGGAAGCTAAGCAGGGTCGGGCCTGGTTAGTACTTGGATGGGAGACCGCCTGGGAATACCAGGTGCTGTAAGCTTTTTGTCAACTCTTTGTCCGTTTTTTCCCACAAGGCTGAAATATGTGCCCTTGCTTTGAAATAAGTAAGCAAGGTTAGTTTGTATTTCATCCAACAATCTGTGCTACAAATTATTTCTACAGTATATGCAATTTCTTCCACTTTTTGAGTGACACAAAGATGCTTATCTAAATGGTGAAAATGCAACAGCTGTTAATCAGACTCACTTTCACTTAACATAGTGCACCAAGAGATAGTTTCTCGCTTACGACCACACCGGCCTGAGTACGCCTGATCTCGTCTGATCTCGGAAGCTAAGCAGGGTCGGGCCTGGTTAGTACTTGGATGGGAGACCGCCTGGGAATACCAGGTGCTGTAAGCTTTTCGTCAACTCTTTGTCCGTTTTTTCCCACAAGGCTGAAATATGTGCCCTTGCTTTGAAATAAGTAAGCAAGGTTAGTTTGTATTTCATCCAACAATCTGTGCTACAAATTATTTCTACAGTATATGCAATTTCTTCCACTTTTTGAGTGACACAAAGATGCTTATCTAAATGGTGAAAATGCAACAGCTGTTAATCAGACTCACTTTCACTTAACATAGTGCACCAAGAGATAGTTTCTCGCTTACGACCACACCGGCCTGAGTACGCCTGATCTCGTCTGATCTCGGAAGCTAAGCAGGGTCGGGCCTGGTTAGTACTTGGATGGGAGACCGCCTGGGAATACCAGGTGCTGTAAGCTTTTCGTCAACTCTTTGTCCGTTTTTTCCCACAAGGCTGAAATATGTGCCCTTGCTTTGAAATAAGTAAGCAAGGTTAGTTTGTATTTCATCCAACAATCTGTGCTACAAATTATTTCTACAGTATATGCAATTTCTTCCACTTTTTGAGTGACACAAAGATGCTTATCTAAATGGTGAAAATGCAACAGCTGTTAATCAGACTCACTTTCACTTAACATAGTGCACCAAGAGATAGTTTCTCGCTTACGACCACACCGGCCTGAGTACGCCTGATCTCGTCTGATCTCGGAAGCTAAGCAGGGTCGGGCCTGGTTAGTACTTGGATGGGAGACCGCCTGGGAATACCAGGTGCTGTAAGCTTTTTGTCAACTCTTTGTCCGTTTTTTCCCACAAGGCTGAAATATGTGCCCTTGCTTTGAAATAAGTAAGCAAGGTTAGTTTGTATTTCATCCAACAATCTGTGCTACAAATTATTTCTACAGTATATGCAATTTCTTCCACTTTTTGAGTGACACAAAGATGCTTATCTAAATGGTGAAAATGCAACAGCTGTTAATCAGACTCACTTTCACTTAACATAGTGCACCAAGAGATAGTTTCTCGCTTACGACCACACCGGCCTGAGTACGCCTGATCTCGTCTGATCTCGGAAGCTAAGCAGGGTCGGGCCTGGTTAGTACTTGGATGGGAGACCGCCTGGGAATACCAGGTGCTGTAAGCTTTTTGTCAACTCTTTGTCCGTTTTTTCCCACAAGGCTGAAATATGTGCCCTTGCTTTGAAATAAGTAAGCAAGGTTAGTTTGTATTTCATCCAACAATCTGTGCTACAAATTATTTCTACAGTATATGCAATTTCTTCCACTTTTTGAGTGACACAAAGATGCTTATCTAAATGGTGAAAATGCAACAGCTGTTAATCAGACTCACTTTCACTTAACATAGTGCACCAAGAGATAGTTTCTCGCTTACGACCACACCGGCCTGAGTACGCCTGATCTCGTCTGATCTCGGAAGCTAAGCAGGGTCGGGCCTGGTTAGTACTTGGATGGGAGACCGCCTGGGAATACCAGGTGCTGTAAGCTTTTCGTCAACTCTTTGTCCGTTTTTTCCCACAAGGCTGAAATATGTGCCCTTGCTTTGAAATAAGTAAGCAAGGTTAGTTTGTATTTCATCCAACAATCTGTGCTACAAATTATTTCTACAGTATATGCAATTTCTTCCACTTTTTGAGTGACACAAAGATGCTTATCTAAATGGTGAAAATGCAACAGCTGTTAATCAGACTCACTTTCACTTAACATAGTGCACCAAGAGATAGTTTCTCGCTTACGACCACACCGGCCTGAGTACGCCTGATCTCGTCTGATCTCGGAAGCTAAGCAGGGTCGGGCCTGGTTAGTACTTGGATGGGAGACCGCCTGGGAATACCAGGTGCTGTAAGCTTTTTGTCAACTCTTTGTCCGTTTTTTCCCACAAGGCTGAAATATGTGCCCTTGCTTTGAAATAAGTAAGCAAGGTTAGTTTGTATTTCATCCAACAATCTGTGCTACAAATTATTTCTACAGTATATGCAATTTCTTCCACTTTTTGAGTGACACAAAGATGCTTATCTAAATGGTGAAAATGCAACAGCTGTTAATCAGACTCACTTTCACTTAACATAGTGCACCAAGAGATAGTTTCTCGCTTACGACCACACCGGCCTGAGTACGCCTGATCTCGTCTGATCTCGGAAGCTAAGCAGGGTCGGGCCTGGTTAGTACTTGGATGGGAGACCGCCTGGGAATACCAGGTGCTGTAAGCTTTTCGTCAACTCTTTGTCCGTTTTTTCCCACAAGGCTGAAATATGTGCCCTTGCTTTGAAATAAGTAAGCAAGGTTAGTTTGTATTTCATCCAACAATCTGTGCTACAAATTATTTCTACAGTATATGCAATTTCTTCCACTTTTTGAGTGACACAAAGATGCTTATCTAAATGGTGAAAATGCAACAGCTGTTAATCAGACTCACTTTCACTTAACATAGTGCACCAAGAGATAGTTTCTCGCTTACGACCACACCGGCCTGAGTACGCCTGATCTCGTCTGATCTCGGAAGCTAAGCAGGGTCGGGCCTGGTTAGTACTTGGATGGGAGACCGCCTGGGAATACCAGGTGCTGTAAGCTTTTCGTCAACTCTTTGTCCGTTTTTTCCCACAAGGCTGAAATATGTGCCCTTGCTTTGAAATAAGTAAGCAAGGTTAGTTTGTATTTCATCCAACAATCTGTGCTACAAATTATTTCTACAGTATATGCAATTTCTTCCACTTTTTGAGTGACACAAAGATGCTTATCTAAATGGTGAAAATGCAACAGCTGTTAATCAGACTCACTTTCACTTAACATAGTGCACCAAGAGATAGTTTCTCGCTTACGACCACACCGGCCTGAGTACGCCTGATCTCGTCTGATCTCGGAAGCTAAGCAGGGTCGGGCCTGGTTAGTACTTGGATGGGAGACCGCCTGGGAATACCAGGTGCTGTAAGCTTTTTGTCAACTCTTTGTCCGTTTTTTCCCACAAGGCTGAAATATGTGCCCTTGCTTTGAAATAAGTAAGCAAGGTTAGTTTGTATTTCATCCAACAATCTGTGCTACAAATTATTTCTACAGTATATGCAATTTCTTCCACTTTTTGAGTGACACAAAGATGCTTATCTAAATGGTGAAAATGCAACAGCTGTTAATCAGACTCACTTTCACTTAACATAGTGCACCAAGAGATAGTTTCTCGCTTACGACCACACCGGCCTGAGTACGCCTGATCTCGTCTGATCTCGGAAGCTAAGCAGGGTCGGGCCTGGTTAGTACTTGGATGGGAGACCGCCTGGGAATACCAGGTGCTGTAAGCTTTTCGTCAACTCTTTGTCCGTTTTTTCCCACAAGGCTGAAATATGTGCCCTTGCTTTGAAATAAGTAAGCAAGGTTAGTTTGTATTTCATCCAACAATCTGTGCTACAAATTATTTCTACAGTATATGCAATTTCTTCCACTTTTTGAGTGACACAAAGATGCTTATCTAAATGGTGAAAATGCAACAGCTGTTAATCAGACTCACTTTCACTTAACATAGTGCACCAAGAGATAGTTTCTCGCTTACGACCACACCGGCCTGAGTACGCCTGATCTCGTCTGATCTCGGAAGCTAAGCAGGGTCGGGCCTGGTTAGTACTTGGATGGGAGACCGCCTGGGAATACCAGGTGCTGTAAGCTTTTCGTCAACTCTTTGTCCGTTTTTTCCCACAAGGCTGAAATATGTGCCCTTGCTTTGAAATAAGTAAGCAAGGTTAGTTTGTATTTCATCCAACAATCTGTGCTACAAATTATTTCTACAGTATATGCAATTTCTTCCACTTTTTGAGTGACACAAAGATGCTTATCTAAATGGTGAAAATGCAACAGCTGTTAATCAGACTCACTTTCACTTAACATAGTGCACCAAGAGATAGTTTCTCGCTTACGACCACACCGGCCTGAGTACGCCTGATCTCGTCTGATCTCGGAAGCTAAGCAGGGTCGGGCCTGGTTAGTACTTGGATGGGAGACCGCCTGGGAATACCAGGTGCTGTAAGCTTTTCGTCAACTCTTTGTCCGTTTTTTCCCACAAGGCTGAAATATGTGCCCTTGCTTTGAAATAAGTAAGCAAGGTTAGTTTGTATTTCATCCAACAATCTGTGCTACAAATTATTTCTACAGTATATGCAATTTCTTCCACTTTTTGAGTGACACAAAGATTTTTTTATTTTTTTATTTTACCTTTATTTAACCAGGTAGGCAAGTTGAGAACAAGTTCTCATTTACAATTGCGACCTGGCCAAGATAAAGCAAAGCAGTTCGACAGATAAAACGACACAGAGTTACACATGGAGTAAAAACAAACATACAGTCAATAATGCAGTATAAACAAGTCTATATACAATGTGAGCAAATGAGGTGAGAAGGGAGGTAAAGGCAAAAAAAAGGCCATGATGGCAAAGTAAATACAATATAGCAAGTAAAATACTGGAATGGTAGTTTTGCAATGGAAGAATGTGCAAAGTAGAAATAAAAAAAATAATGGGGTGCAAAGGAGCAAAATAAATAAATAAATACAAATTAAATACAGTTGGGAAAGAGGTAGTTGTTTGGGCTAAATTATAGGTGGGCTATGTACAGGTGCAGTAATCTGTGAGCTGCTCTGACAGTTGGTGCTTAAAGCTAGTGAGGGAGATAAGTGTTTCCAGTTTCAGAGATTTTTGTAGTTCGTTCCAGTCATTGGCAGCAGAGAACTGGAAGGAGAGGCGGCCAAAGAAAGAATTGGTCTTGGGGGTGACTAGAGAGATATACCTGCTGGAGCGTGTGCTACAGGTGGGAGATGCTATGGTGACCAGCGAGCTGAGATAAGGGGGGACTTTACCTAGCAGGGTCTTGTAGATGACATGGAGCCAGTGGGTTTGGCGACGAGTATGAAGCGAGGGCCAGCCAACGAGAGCGTACAGGTCGCAATGGTGGGTAGTATATGGGGCTTTGGTGATAAAACGGATTGCACTGTGATAGACTGCATCCAATTTGTTGAGTAGGGTATTTGAGGCTATTTTGTAAATGACATCGCCAAAGTCGAGGATTGGTAGGATGGTCAGTTTTACAAGGGTATGTTTGGCAGCATGAGTGAAGGATGCTTTGTTGCGAAATAGGAAGCCAATTCTAGATTTAACTTTGGATTGGAGATGTTTGATATGGGTCTGGAAGGAGAGTTTACAGTCTAACCAGACACCTAAGTATTTGTAGTTGTCCACGTATTCTAAGTCAGAGCCGTCCAGAGTAGTGATGTTGGACAGGCGGGTAGGTGCAGGTAGCGATCGGTTGAAGAGCATGCATTTAGTTTTACTTGTATTTAAGAGCAATTGGAGGCCACGGAAGGAGAGTTGTATGGCATTGAAGCTTGCCTGGAGGGTTGTTAACACAGTGTCCAAAGAAGGGCCGGAAGTATACAGAATGGTGTCGTCTGCGTAGAGGTGGATCAGGGACTCACCAGCAGCAAGAGCGACCTCATTGATGTATACAGAGAAGAGAGTCGGTCCAAGAATTGAACCCTGTGGCACCCCCATAGAGACTGCCAGAGGTCCGGACAGCAGACCCTCCGACTTGACACACTGAACTCTATCAGAGAAGTAGTTGGTGAACCAGGCGAGGCAATCATTTGAGAAACCAAGGCAGTCGAGTCTGCCGATGAGGATATGGTGATTGACAGAGTCGAAAGCCTTGGCCAGATCAATGAATACGGCTGCACAGTAATGTTTCTTATCGATGGCGGTTAAGATATCGTTTAGGACCTTGAGCGTGGCTGAGGTGCACCCATGACCAGCTCTGAAACCAGATTGCATAGCAGAGAAGGTATGGTGAGATTCGAAATGGTCGGTAATCTGTTTGTTGACTTGGCTTTCGAAGACCTTAGAAAGGCACGGTAGGATAGATATAGGTCTGTAGCAGTTTGGGTCAAGAGTGTCCCCCCCTTTGAAGAGGGGGATGACCGCAGCTGCTTTCCAATCTTTGGGAATCTCAGACGACACGAAAGAGAGGTTGAACAGGCTAGTAATAGGGGTGGCAACAATTTCGGCAGATAATTTTAGAAAGAAAGGGTCCAGATTGTCTAGCCCGGCTGATTTGTAGGGGTCCAGATTTTGCAGCTCTTTCAGAACATCAGCTGAATGGATTTGGGAGAAGGAGAAATGGGGAAGGCTTGGGCGAGTTGCTGTTGGGGGTGCAGTGCTGTTGTCCGGGGTAGGAGTAGCCAGGTGGAAAGCATGGCCAGCCGTAGAAAATTGCTTATTGAAATTCTCAATTATGGTGGATTTATCAGTGGTGACAGTGTTTCCTATCTTCAGTGCAGTGGGCAGCTGGGAGGAGGTGTTCTTATTCTCCATGGACTTTACAGTGTCCCAGAACTTTTTTGAGTTAGTGTTGCAGGAAGCAAATTTCTGCTTGAAAAAGCTAGCCTTGGCTTTTCTAACTGCCTGTGTATAATGATTTCTAGCTTCCCTGAACAGCTGCATATCACGGGGGCTGTTCGATGCTAATGCAGAACGCCAAAGATGCATATCTAAATGGTGAAAATGCAACAGCTGTTAATCAGACTCACTTTCACTTAACATAGTGCACCAAGAGATAGTTTCTCTCTTACGACCACACCGGCCTGAGTACGCCTGATCTCGTCTGATCTCGGAAGCTAAGCAGGGTCGGGCCTGGTTAGTACTTGGATGGGAGACCGCCTGGGAATACCAGGTGCTGTAAGCTTTTCGTCAACTCTTTGTCCGTTTTTTCCCACAAGGCTGAAATATGTGCCCTTGCTTTGAAATAAGTAAGCAAGGTTAGTTTGTATTTCATCCAACAATCTGTGCTACAAATTATTTCTACAGTATATGCAATTTCTTCCACTTTTTGAGTGACACAAAGATGCATATCTAAATGGTGAAAATGCAACAGCTGTTAATCAGACTCACTTTCACTTAACATAGTGCACCAAGAGATAGTTTCTTGCTTACGACCACACCGGCCTGAGTACGCCTGATCTCGTCTGATCTCGGAAGCTAAGCAGGGTCGGGCCTGGTTAGTACTTGGATGGGAGACCGCCTGGGAATAACAGGTGCTGTAAGCTTTTCGTCAAATCTTTGTCCGTTTTTTCCCACAAGGCTGAAATATGTGCCCTTGCTTTGAAATAAGTAAGCAAGGTTAGTTTGTATTTCATCCAACAATCTGTGCTACAAATTATTTCTACAGTATATGCAATTTCTTCCACTTTTTGAGTGAAACAAAGATGCTTATCTAAATGGTGAAAATGCAATAGCTGTTAATCAGACTCACTTTCACTTTACATAGTGGACCAAGAGATAGTTTCTTGCTTACGACCACACCGGCCTGAGTACGCCTGATCTCGTCTGATCTCGGAAGCTAAGCAGGGTCGGGCCTGGTTAGTACTTGGATGGGAGACCGCCTGGGAATACCAGGTGCTGTAAGCTTTTCGTCAACTCTTTGTCCGTTTTTTCCCACAAGGCTGAAATATGTGCCCTTGCTTTGAAATAAGTAAGCAAGGTTAGTTTGTATTTCATCCAACAATCTGTGCTACAAATTATTTCTACAGTATATGCAATTTCTTCCACTTTTTGAGTGACACAAAGATGCATATCTAAATGGTGAAAATGCAACAGCTGTTAATCAGACTCACTTTCACTTAACATAGTGCACCAAGAGATAGTTTCTCGCTTACGACCACACCGGCCTGAGTACGCCTGATCTCGTCTGATCTCGGAAGCTAAGCAGGGTCGGGCCTGGTTAGTACTTGGATGGGAGACCGCCTGGGAATACCAGGTGCTGTAAGCTTTTGTCAACTCTTTGTCCGTTTTTTCCCACAAGGCTGAAATATGTGCCCTTGCTTTGAAATAAGTAAGCAAGGTTAGTTTGTATTTCATCCAACAATCTGTGCTACAAATTATTTCTACAGTATATGCAATTTCTTCCACTTTTTGAGTGACACAAAGATGCTTATCTAAATGGTGAAAATGCAACAGCTGTTAATCAGACTCACTTTCACTTAACATAGTGCACCAAGAGATAGTTTCTCGCTTACGACCACACCGGCCTGAGTACGCCTGATCTCGTCTGATCTCGGAAGCTAAGCAGGGTCGGGCCTGGTTAGTACTTGGATGGGAGACCGCCTGGGAATACCAGGTGCTGTAAGCTTTTCGTCAACTCTTTGTCCGTTTTTTCCCACAAGGCTGAAATATGTGCCCTTGCTTTGAAATAAGTAAGCAAGGTTAGTTTGTATTTCATCCAACAATCTGTGCTACAAATTATTTCTACAGTATATGCAATTTCTTCCACTTTTTGAGTGACACAAAGATGCTTATCTAAATGGTGAAAATGCAACAGCTGTTAATCAGACTCACTTTCACTTAACATAGTGCACCAAGAGATAGTTTCTCGCTTACGACCACACCGGCCTGAGTACGCCTGATCTCGTCTGATCTCGGAAGCTAAGCAGGGTCGGGCCTGGTTAGTACTTGGATGGGAGACCGCCTGGGAATACCAGGTGCTGTAAGCTTTTCGTCAACTCTTTGTCCGTTTTTTCCCACAAGGCTGAAATATGTGCCCTTGCTTTGAAATAAGTAAGCAAGGTTAGTTTGTATTTCATCCAACAATCTGTGCTACAAATTATTTCTACAGTATATGCAATTTCTTCCACTTTTTGAGTGACACAAAGATGCTTATCTAAATGGTGAAAATGCAACAGCTGTTAATCAGACTCACTTTCACTTAACATAGTGCACCAAGAGATAGTTTCTCGCTTACGACCACACCGGCCTGAGTACGCCTGATCTCGTCTGATCTCGGAAGCTAAGCAGGGTCGGGCCTGGTTAGTACTTGGATGGGAGACCGCCTGGGAATACCAGGTGCTGTAAGCTTTTCGTCAACTCTTTGTCCGTTTTTTCCCACAAGGCTGAAATATGTGCCCTTGCTTTGAAATAAGTAAGCAAGGTTAGTTTGTATTTCATCCAACAATCTGTGCTACAAATTATTTCTACAGTATATGCAATTTCTTCCACTTTTTGAGTGACACAAAGATGCTTATCTAAATGGTGAAAATGCAACAGCTGTTAATCAGACTCACTTTCACTTTACATAGTGCACCAAGAGATAGTTTCTCGCTTACGACCACACCGGCCTGAGTACGCCTGATCTCGTCTGATCTCGGAAGCTAAGCAGGGTCGGGCCTGGTTAGTACTTGGATGGGAGACCGCCTGGGAATACCAGGTGCTGTAAGCTTTTCGTCAACTCTTTGTCCGTTTTTTCCCACAAGGCTGAAATATGTGCCCTTGCTTTGAAATAAGTAAGCAAGGTTAGTTTGTATTTCATCCAACAATCTGTGCTACAAATTATTTCTACAGTATATGCAATTTCTTCCACTTTTTGAGTGACACAAAGATGCTTATCTAAATGGTGAAAATGCAACAGCTGTTAATCAGACTCACTTTCACTTACATAGTGCACCAAGAGATAGTTTCTCGCTTACGACCACACCGGCCTGAGTACGCCTGATCTCGTCTGATCTCGGAAGCTAAGCAGGGTCGGGCCTGGTTAGTACTTGGATGGGAGACCGCCTGGGAATACCAGGTGCTGTAAGCTTTTCGTCAACTCTTTGTCCGTTTTTTCCCACAAGGCTGAAATATGTGCCCTTGCTTTGAAATAAGTAAGCAAGGTTAGTTTGTATTTCATCCAACAATCTGTGCTACAAATTATTTCTACAGTATATGCAATTTCTTCCACTTTTTGAGTGAAACAAAGATGCTTATCTAAATGGTGAAAATGCAATAGCTGTTAATCAGACTCACTTTCACTTTACATAGTGCACCAAGAGATAGTTTCTCGCTTACGACCACACCGGCCTGAGTACGCCTGATCTCGTCTGATCTCGGAAGCTAAGCAGGGTCGGGCCTGGTTAGTACTTGGATGGGAGACCGCCTGGGAATACCAGGTGCTGTAAGCTTTTCGTCAACTCTTTGTCCGTTTTTTCCCACAAGGCTGAAATATGTGCCCTTGCTTTGAAATAAGTAAGCAAGGTTAGTTTGTATTTCATCCAACAATCTGTGCTACAAATTATTTCTACAGTATATGCAATTTCTTCCACTTTTTGAGTGACACAAAGATGCTTATCTAAATGGTGAAAATGCAACAGCTGTTAATCAGACTCACTTTCACTTTACATAGTGCACCAAGAGATAGTTTCTCGCTTACGACCACACCGGCCTGAGTACGCCTGATCTCGTCTGATCTCGGAAGCTAAGCAGGGTCGGGCCTGGTTAGTACTTGGATGGGAGACCGCCTGGGAATACCAGGTGCTGTAAGCTTTTCGTCAACTCTTTGTCCGTTTTTTCCCACAAGGCTGAAATATGTGCCCTTGCTTTGAAATAAGTAAGCAAGGTTAGTTTGTATTTCATCCAACAATCTGTGCTACAAATTATTTCTACAGTATATGCAATTTCTTCCACTTTTTGAGTGACACAAAGATGCTTATCTAAATGGTGAAAATGCAACAGCTGTTAATCAGACTCACTTTCACTTAACATAGTGCACCAAGAGATAGTTTCTCGCTTACGACCACACCGGCCTGAGTACGCCTGATCTCGTCTGATCTCGGAAGCTAAGCAGGGTCGGGCCTGGTTAGTACTTGGATGGGAGACCGCCTGGGAATACCAGGTGCTGTAAGCTTTTCGTCAACTCTTTGTCCGTTTTTTCCCACAAGGCTGAAATATGTGCCCTTGCTTTGAAATAAGTAAGCAAGGTTAGTTTGTATTTCATCCAACAATCTGTGCTACAAATTATTTCTACAGTATATGCAATTTCTTCCACTTTTTGAGTGACACAAAGATGCTTATCTAAATGGTGAAAATGCAATAGCTGTTAATCAGACTCACTTTCACTTTACATAGTGCACCAAGAGATAGTTTCTCGCTTACGACCACACCGGCCTGAGTACGCCTGATCTCGTCTGATCTCGGAAGCTAAGCAGGGTCGGGCCTGGTTAGTACTTGGATGGGAGACCGCCTGGGAATACCAGGTGCTGTAATCTTTTCGTCAACTCTTTGTCCGTTTTTTCCCACAAGGCTGAAATATGTGCCCTTGCTTTGAAATAAGTAAGCAAGGTTAGTTTGTATTTCATCCAACAATCTGTGCTACAAATTATTTCTACAGTATATGCAATTTCTTCCACTTTTTGAGTGAAACAAAGATGCTTATCTAAATGGTGAAAATGCAATAGCTGTTAATCAGACTCACTTTCACTTTACATAGTGCACCAAGAGATAGTTTCTCGCTTACGACCACACCGGCCTGAGTACGCCTGATCTCGGAAGCTAAGCAAGGTCAGGCCTGGTTAGTACTTGGATGGGAGACCGCCTGGGAATACCAGGTGCTGTAAGCTTTTCGTCAACTCTTTGTCCGTTTTTTCCCACAAGGCTGAAATATGTGCCCTTGCTTTGAAATAAGTAAGCAAGGTTAGTTTGTATTTCATCCAACAATCTGTGCTACAAATTATTTCTACAGTATATGCAATTTCTTCCACTTTTTGAGTGACACAAAGATTTTTTTATTTTTTTATTTTACCTTTATTTAACCAGGTAGGCAAGTTGAGAACAAGTTCTCATTTACAATTGCGACCTGGCCAAGATAAAGCAAAGCAGTTCGACAGATAAAACGACACAGAGTTACACATGGAGTAAAAACAAACATACAGTCAATAATGCAGTATAAACAAGTCTATATACAATGTGAGCAAATGAGGTGAGAAGGGAGGTAAAGGCAAAAAAAAGGCCATGATGGCAAAGTAAATACAATATAGCAAGTAAAATACTGGAATGGTAGTTTTGCAATGGAAGAATGTGCAAAGTAGAAATAAAAAAAATAATGGGGTGCAAAGGAGCAAAATAAATAAATAAATACAAATTAAATACAGTTGGGAAAGAGGTAGTTGTTTGGGCTAAATTATAGGTGGGCTATGTACAGGTGCAGTAATCTGTGAGCTGCTCTGACAGTTGGTGCTTAAAGCTAGTGAGGGAGATAAGTGTTTCCAGTTTCAGAGATTTTTGTAGTTCGTTCCAGTCATTGGCAGCAGAGAACTGGAAGGAGAGGCGGCCAAAGAAAGAATTGGTCTTGGGGGTGACTAGAGAGATATACCTGCTGGAGCGTGTGCTACAGGTGGGAGATGCTATGGTGACCAGCGAGCTGAGATAAGGGGGGACTTTACCTAGCAGGGTCTTGTAGATGACATGGAGCCAGTGGGTTTGGCGACGAGTATGAAGCGAGGGCCAGCCAACGAGAGCGTACAGGTCGCAATGGTGGGTAGTATATGGGGCTTTGGTGATAAAACGGATTGCACTGTGATAGACTGCATCCAATTTGTTGAGTAGGGTATTTGAGGCTATTTTGTAAATGACATCGCCAAAGTCGAGGATTGGTAGGATGGTCAGTTTTACAAGGGTATGTTTGGCAGCATGAGTGAAGGATGCTTTGTTGCGAAATAGGAAGCCAATTCTAGATTTAACTTTGGATTGGAGATGTTTGATATGGGTCTGGAAGGAGAGTTTACAGTCTAACCAGACACCTAAGTATTTGTAGTTGTCCACGTATTCTAAGTCAGAGCCGTCCAGAGTAGTGATGTTGGACAGGCGGGTAGGTGCAGGTAGCGATCGGTTGAAGAGCATGCATTTAGTTTTACTTGTATTTAAGAGCAATTGGAGGCCACGGAAGGAGAGTTGTATGGCATTGAAGCTTGCCTGGAGGGTTGTTAACACAGTGTCCAAAGAAGGGCCGGAAGTATACAGAATGGTGTCGTCTGCGTAGAGGTGGATCAGGGACTCACCAGCAGCAAGAGCGACCTCATTGATGTATACAGAGAAGAGAGTCGGTCCAAGAATTGAACCCTGTGGCACCCCCATAGAGACTGCCAGAGGTCCGGACAGCAGACCCTCCGACTTGACACACTGAACTCTATCAGAGAAGTAGTTGGTGAACCAGGCGAGGCAATCATTTGAGAAACCAAGGCAGTCGAGTCTGCCGATGAGGATATGGTGATTGACAGAGTCGAAAGCCTTGGCCAGATCAATGAATACGGCTGCACAGTAATGTTTCTTATCGATGGCGGTTAAGATATCGTTTAGGACCTTGAGCGTGGCTGAGGTGCACCCATGACCAGCTCTGAAACCAGATTGCATAGCAGAGAAGGTATGGTGAGATTCGAAATGGTCGGTAATCTGTTTGTTGACTTGGCTTTCGAAGACCTTAGAAAGGCACGGTAGGATAGATATAGGTCTGTAGCAGTTTGGGTCAAGAGTGTCCCCCCCTTTGAAGAGGGGGATGACCGCAGCTGCTTTCCAATCTTTGGGAATCTCAGACGACACGAAAGAGAGGTTGAACAGGCTAGTAATAGGGGTGGCAACAATTTCGGCAGATAATTTTAGAAAGAAAGGGTCCAGATTGTCTAGCCCGGCTGATTTGTAGGGGTCCAGATTTTGCAGCTCTTTCAGAACATCAGCTGAATGGATTTGGGAGAAGGAGAAATGGGGAAGGCTTGGGCGAGTTGCTGTTGGGGGTGCAGTGCTGTTGTCCGGGGTAGGAGTAGCCAGGTGGAAAGCATGGCCAGCCGTAGAAAATTGCTTATTGAAATTCTCAATTATGGTGGATTTATCAGTGGTGACAGTGTTTCCTATCTTCAGTGCAGTGGGCAGCTGGGAGGAGGTGTTCTTATTCTCCATGGACTTTACAGTGTCCCAGAACTTTTTTGAGTTAGTGTTGCAGGAAGCAAATTTCTGCTTGAAAAAGCTAGCCTTGGCTTTTCTAACTGCCTGTGTATAATGATTTCTAGCTTCCCTGAACAGCTGCATATCACGGGGGCTGTTCGATGCTAATGCAGAACGCCAAAGATGCATATCTAAATGGTGAAAATGCAACAGCTGTTAATCAGACTCACTTTCACTTAACATAGTGCACCAAGAGATAGTTTCTCTCTTACGACCACACCGGCCTGAGTACGCCTGATCTCGTCTGATCTCGGAAGCTAAGCAGGGTCGGGCCTGGTTAGTACTTGGATGGGAGACCGCCTGGGAATACCAGGTGCTGTAAGCTTTTCGTCAACTCTTTGTCCGTTTTTTCCCACAAGGCTGAAATATGTGCCCTTGCTTTGAAATAAGTAAGCAAGGTTAGTTTGTATTTCATCCAACAATCTGTGCTACAAATTATTTCTACAGTATATGCAATTTCTTCCACTTTTTGAGTGACACAAAGATGCATATCTAAATGGTGAAAATGCAACAGCTGTTAATCAGACTCACTTTCACTTAACATAGTGCACCAAGAGATAGTTTCTTGCTTACGACCACACCGGCCTGAGTACGCCTGATCTCGTCTGATCTCGGAAGCTAAGCAGGGTCGGGCCTGGTTAGTACTTGGATGGGAGACCGCCTGGGAATAACAGGTGCTGTAAGCTTTTCGTCAAATCTTTGTCCGTTTTTTCCCACAAGGCTGAAATATGTGCCCTTGCTTTGAAATAAGTAAGCAAGGTTAGTTTGTATTTCATCCAACAATCTGTGCTACAAATTATTTCTACAGTATATGCAATTTCTTCCACTTTTTGAGTGAAACAAAGATGCATATCTAAATGGTGAAAATGCAATAGCTGTTAATCAGACTCACTTTCACTTTACATAGTGCACCAAGAGATAGTTTCTCGCTTACGACCACACCGGCCTGAGTACGCCTGATCTCGGAAGCTAAGCAAGGTCAGGCCTGGTTAGTACTTGGATGGGAGACCGCCTGGGAATACCAGGTGCTGTAAGCTTTTCGTCAACTCTTTGTCCGTTTTTTCCCACAATGCTGAAATATGTGCCCTTGCTTTGAAATAAGTAAGCAAGGTTAGTTTGTATTTCATCCAACAATCTGTGCTACAAATTATTTCTACAGTATATGCAATTTCTTCCACTTTTTGAGTGACACAAGATTTTTTTATTTTTTTATTTTACCTTTATTTAACCAGGTAGGCAAGTTGAGAACAAGTTCTCATTTACAATTGCGACCTGGCCAAGATAAAGCAAAGCAGTTCGACAGATAAAACGACACAGAGTTACACATGGAGTAAAAACAAACATACAGTCAATAATGCAGTATAAACAAGTCTATATACAATGTGAGCAAATGAGGTGAGAAGGGAGGTAAAGGCAAAAAAAAGGCCATGATGGCAAAGTAAATACAATATAGCAAGTAAAATACTGGAATGGTAGTTTTGCAATGGAAGAATGTGCAAAGTAGAAATAAAAAAAATAATGGGGTGCAAAGGAGCAAAATAAATAAATAAATACAAATTAAATACAGTTGGGAAAGAGGTAGTTGTTTGGGCTAAATTATAGGTGGGCTATGTACAGGTGCAGTAATCTGTGAGCTGCTCTGACAGTTGGTGCTTAAAGCTAGTGAGGGAGATAAGTGTTTCCAGTTTCAGAGATTTTTGTAGTTCGTTCCAGTCATTGGCAGCAGAGAACTGGAAGGAGAGGCGGCCAAAGAAAGAATTGGTCTTGGGGGTGACTAGAGAGATATACCTGCTGGAGCGTGTGCTACAGGTGGGAGATGCTATGGTGACCAGCGAGCTGAGATAAGGGGGGACTTTACCTAGCAGGGTCTTGTAGATGACATGGAGCCAGTGGGTTTGGCGACGAGTATGAAGCGAGGGCCAGCCAACGAGAGCGTACAGGTCGCAATGGTGGGTAGTATATGGGGCTTTGGTGATAAAACGGATTGCACTGTGATAGACTGCATCCAATTTGTTGAGTAGGGTATTTGAGGCTATTTTGTAAATGACATCGCCAAAGTCGAGGATTGGTAGGATGGTCAGTTTTACAAGGGTATGTTTGGCAGCATGAGTGAAGGATGCTTTGTTGCGAAATAGGAAGCCAATTCTAGATTTAACTTTGGATTGGAGATGTTTGATATGGGTCTGGAAGGAGAGTTACAGTCTAACCAGACACCTAAGTATTTGTAGTTGTCCACGTATTCTAAGTCAGAGCCGTCCAGAGTAGTGATGTTGGACAGGCGGGTAGGTGCAGGTAGCGATCGGGTTGAAGAGCATGCATTTAGTTTTACTTGTATTAAGAGCAATTGGAGGCCACGGAAGGAGAGTTGTATGGCATTGAAGCTTGCCTGGAGGGTTGTTAACACAGTGTCCAAAGAAGGGCCGGAAGTATACAGAATGGTGTCGTCTGCGTAGAGGTGGATCAGGGACTCACCAGCAGCAAGAGCGACCTCATTGATGTATACAGAGAAGAGGAGTCGGTCCAAGAATTGAACCCTGTGGCACCCCCATAGAGACTGCCAGAGGTCCGGACAGCAGACCCTCCGACTTGACAACACTGAACTCTATCAGAGAAGTAGTTGGTGAACCAGGCGAAGGCAATCCATTTGAGAAACCAAGGCAGTCGAGTCTGCCGATGAGGATATGGTGATTGACAGAGTCGAAAGCCTTGGCCAGATCAATGAATACGGCTGCACAGTAATGTTTCTTATCGATGGCGGTTAAGATATCGTTTAGGACCTTGAGCGTGGCTGAGGTGCACCCATGACCAGCTCTGAAACCAGATTGCATAGCAGAGAAGGTATGGTGAGATTCGAAATGGTCGGTAATCTGTTTGTTGACTTGGCTTTCGAAGACCTTAGAAAGGCACGGTAGGATAGATATAGGTCTGTAGCAGTTTGGGTCAAGAGTGTCCCCCCCTTTGAAGAGGGGGATGACCGCAGCTGCTTTCCAATCTTTGGGAATCTCAGACGACACGAAAGAGAGGTTGAACAGGCTAGTAATAGGGGTGGCAACAATTTCGGCAGATAATTTTAGAAAGAAAGGGTCCAGATTGTCTAGCCCGGCTGATTTGTAGGGGTCCAGATTTTGCAGCTCTTTCAGAACATCAGCTGAATGTTAGAGCTTGTTTATGGAAAAGTGCTTATTCTGCATTTCAATGTTGCAACTTGCTGAAAACTATCCACGGTGTTCATTTCATCTCAACTAGACACAGCACAGCAAAAATTGGACATCCAGAGTGCATCAACATGATTTAGAGCTTTTTATGGAAAAGTGCTTATTTCTGCATTTCAATGTTGTAACTTGCTGAAAACGTCTACAGTGTTTTCATAACATTCGAATAAACATAACAAAAACATTTTTTATCCAGAGTGCTTCAAACATGATTTAGAGCTTGTTTATGGAAAGTGCTTATTTCTGCATGTCAATGTTGCAACTTGCTGAAAACAGTCCACATGTGTTCATTTCATCTCAACTAGACACAGACAGCAAAATTGGACATCCAGAGTGCATCAAACATGATTTAGAGCTTGTTTAGGGAAAAGTGCTTATTTCTGCATTTCAATGTTGTAATTGCTGAAAACAGTCTACAGTGTTTTCATAACATCTCGAATAAACATAACAAAAACATTTTTTTATCCAGAGTGCTTCAAACATGATTTAGAGCTTGTTTATGGAAAAGTGCTTATTTCTGCATTCCAATGTTGCAACTTGCTGAAAACTATCCACGGTGTTCATTTCATCTCAACTAGACACAGCCACAGCAAAAATATGGACATCCAGAGTGCTCAAACATGATTTAAGAGCTTGTTTATGGAAAAGTGCTTATTTCTGCATTTCAATTTTGCAACTTGCTGAAAACTGTTCACAGTGTTTTCATAACATCTCGAAATAACACAGCCAAAAAATTTTTTATCCAGAGTGCTTCAACACATGATTAGAGCTTGTTTATGGAAAAGTGCTTATTTCTGCATTTCAATGTTGCAACTTGCTGAAAACTATCCACGGTGTTCATTTCATCTCAACTAGACACACGCAGCAAAATTGGACATCCAGAGTGCATCAAACATGATTTTAGAGCTTGTTTATGGAAAAGTGCTTATTTCTGCATTTCAATGTTGTAACTTGCTGAAAACAGTCTACAGTGTTTTCATAACATCTCGAATAAACATAACAAAACATTTTTTTATCCAGAGTGCTTCAAACATGATTTAGAGCTTGTTATGGAAAAGTGGCTTATTTCTGCATTTCAATGTTGCAACTTGCTGAAAACTATCCACGCGTTCATTTCATCTCAACCTAGACACAGCACAGCAAAAATTGGACATCCAGAGTGCATCAAACATGATTTAGAGCTTGTTTATGGAAAAGTGCTTATTTCTGCATTTCAATGTTGCAACTTGCTGAAAACTATCCACGTTTTTCATTTCATCTCAACTAGACACACACAGCAAAAATTGGACATCCAGAGTGCATCAAACATGATTTAGAGCTTGTTTATGGAAAGTGCTTATTCTGCATTTCAATGTTGTAACTTGCTGAAAACAGTCTACAGGTGTTCATTTCATCTCACTAGACACAGCACAGCAAAAATTGGATCATCCAGAGTGCATCAAACATGATTTAGAGCTTGTTTATGGAAAAGTGCTTATTTCTGCATTTCAATGTTGCAACTGCTGAAAACTGTCCACGGTGTTCATTTTCATCTCAACTAGACACAGCCAGCAAAAATTGGACATCCAGAGTGCATTCAAACATGATTTAGAGCTTGTTTATGGAAAAGTGCTTATTTCTGCATTTCAATGTTGTCAACTTGCTGAAAACAGTCTAGAGTTTTTCATAACATCTCGAATAAACATACAGCAAAACATTTTTTATCCAGAGTGCTTCAAACATGATTTAGAGCTTGTTTATGGAAAATGCTTATTTCTGCATTTCAATGTTGCAACTTGCTGAAAACTGTCCACGGAGTTCATTTCATCTCAACTAGACACAGCACAGCAAAAATTGGACATCCAGAGTGATCAAACATGATTTAGAGCTTGTTTATGGAAAAGTGCTTATTTCTGCATTTCAATGTTGTAACTTGCTGAAAACAGTTCCACGGTGTTTTTCATAACACTCTCGAATATAACACAGCAAAAAATTTTTTATCCAGAGTGCATTCAACATGATTTAGAGCTTGTTTATGGAAAAGTGCTTATTTCTGCATTTCAATGTTGCAACTTGCTGAAAACTCCCACGGTGTTCATTTCATCTCAACAGACACAGCACAGCAAAAATTGGACATCCAGAGTGCATCAAACATGATTTAGAGCTTGTTTATGGAAAAGTGCTTATTTCTGCATTTCAATGTTGTAACTTGCTGAAAACAGTCTACAGTGTTTTCATAACATCTCGAATAAACATAACAAAAACATTTTTTTATCCAGAGTGCTTCAAACATGATTTAGAGCTTGTTTATGGAAAAGTGCTTATTTCTGCATTTCAATGTTGCAACTTGCTGAAAACATCCACGGAGTTCATTTCATCTCAACTAGACACAGCACAGCAAAAATTGGACATCCAGAGTGCATCAACATGATTTAGAGCTTGTTTATGGAAAAGTGCTTATTTCTGCATTTCAATGTTGCAACTTGCTGAAAACAGTCCACGGTGTTCATTTCATCTCAACTAGACACAGCACAGCAAAATTGGACATCCAGAGTGCATCAAACATGATTTAGAGCTTGTTTATGGAAAAGTGCTTATTTCTGTATTTCAATGTTGCAACTTGCTGAAAACTGTCCACAGTGTTCATTTCATCTCAATAGACAGCACACAAAAATTGGACATCCAGAGTGCATCAAACATGATTTAGAGCTTGTTTATGGAAAAGTGCTTATTTCTGCATTTCAATGTTGTAACTTGCTGAAAACAGTCTACAGTGTTTTTTCAAAACATCTCGAATAAACTAACAAAAACATTTTTTTATCCAGAGTGCTTCAAACATGATTTAGAGCTTGTTTATGAAAAGTGCTTATTTCTGCATTTCAATGTTGCAACTTGCTGAAAACTGTCCACAAGTTCATTTCATCTCAATAGACACAGCACAGCAAAAATTGGACATCCAGAGTGCATCAAACATGATTTAGAGCTTGTTTATGGAAAAGTGCTTATTTCTGCATTTCAATGTTGTAACTTGCTGAAAACAGTCTACAGTGTTTTCATAACATCTCGAATAAACATAACAAAAACATTTTTTTATCCAGAGTGCTTCAAACATGATTTAGAGCTTGTTTATGGAAAAGTGCTTATTTCTGCATTTCAATGTTGCAACTTGCTGAAAACTGTCCACGGTGTTCATTTCATCTCAACCAGCACAGCATTGGACATCCAGAGTGCATCAAACATGATTTAGAGCTTGTTTATGGAAAAGTGCTTATTTCTGCATTTCAATGTTGCAACTTGCTGAAAACTGTCTACAGTGTTTTCATAACATCTCGAATAAACATAACAAAAATTTTTTTATCCAGAGTGCTTCAAACATGATTTAGAGCTTGTTTATGGAAAAGTGCTTATTTCTGCATTTCAATGTTGCAACTTGCTGAAAACTGTCCACTGTTTCATTTCATCTCAAATAGACAGCACAGCAAAATTGGACATCCAGAGTGCATCAAACATGATTTAGAGCTTGTTTATGGAAAAGTGCTTATTCTGCATTTCAATGTTGTAACTTGCTGAAAACAGTCTACAGTGTTTTCATACATCTCGAATAACATAACAAAAACATTTTTTTATCCAGAGTGCTCAAACATGATTTAGAGCTTGTTTATGGAAAAGTGCTTATTTCTGCATTTCAATGTTGCAACTTGCTGAAAACTGTCCACGGTGTTCATTTCATCTCAACCTAGCACAGCACAGCAAAAATTGGACATCCAGAGTGCATCAAACATGATTTAGAGCTTGTTTATGGAAAGTGCTTATTTCTGCATTTCAATGTTGCAACTTGCTGAAAACTGTCCACGGTGTTCATTTCATCTCAAATAGACACAGCACAGCAAAATTGGACATCCAGAGTGCATCAAACATGATTTAGAGCTTGTTTATGGAAAAGTGCTTATTTCTGCATTTCAATGTTGCAACTTGCTGAAAACTGTCACAGTGTTCATTCATAACTCTCGAATAAACAGAACAAAAACATTTTTACATCCAGAGTGCATCAAACATGATTTAGAGCTTGTTTATGGAAAAGTGCTTATTTCTGCATTTCAATGTTCAACTTGCTGAAAACTGTCCACGTGTTCATTCATCTCAACTAGACACAGCACAGCAAAAAATTGGGACATCCAGAGTGCATCAAACATGATTTAGAGCTTGTTTATGGAAAAGTGCTTATTTCTGCATTTCAATGTTGTAACTTGCTGAAAACAGTCTACAGTGTTTTCATAACTCATCTCGAATAAACATACAAAAACATTTTTTATCCAGAGTGCTTCAAACATGATTTAGAGCTTGTTTATGGAAAAGTGCTTATTTCTGCATTTTCAATGTTGCAACTTGCTGAAAACTTCCACAGTGTTCATTTCATCTCAAATAGACAGCACAGCAAATTGGACATCCAGAGTGCATCAAACATGATTTAGAGCTTGTTTATGGAAAAGTGCTTATTTCTGCATTTCAATGTTGCAACTTGCTGAAAACTGTCCACGTGTTTTTTCATCTCATCTCGAACAACACAGCAAAAACATTTTTTATCCAGAGTGCATCAAACATGATTTAGAGCTTGTTTATGGAAAAGTGCTTATTTCTGCATTTCAATGTTGCAACTTGCTGAAAACTGTCCACGGTGTTCATTTCATCTCAACCTATACACAGCACAGCAAAAATTGTACATCCAGAGTGCATCAAACATGATTTAGAGCTTGTTTATGGAAAAGTGCTTATTTCTGCATTTCAATGTTGCAACTTGCTGAAAACTGTCCACGGTGTTCATTTCATCTCAACTAGACACAGCACAGCAAAAATTGGACATCCAGAGTGCATCAAACATGATTTAGAGCTTGTTTATGGAAAAGTGCTTATTTCTGCATTTCAATGTTGTCAACTTGCTGAAAACAGTCCACATGTTTCATAACATCTCGAATAGACATAACAAAAACATTTTTTTATCCAGAGTGCTTCAAACATGATTTAGAGCTTGTTTATGGAAAAGTGCTTATTTCTGCATTTCAATGTTGCAACTTGCTGAAAACTGTCCACGGCGTTCATTTCATCTCAACCTAGACACAGCACAGCAAAAATTGGACATCCAGAGTGCATCAAACATGATTTAGAGCTTGTTTATGGAAAAGTGCTTATTTCTGCATTTCAATGTTGTAACTTGCTGAAAACAGTCTACAGTGTTTTCATAACATCTCGAATAAACATAACAAAAACATTTTTTTATCCAGAGTGCTTCAAACATGATTTAGAGCTTGTTTATGGAAAAGTGCTTATTTCTGCATTTCAATGTTGCAACTTGCTGAAACTGTCCACGGTGTTCATTTCATCTCAACTAGACACAGCACAGCAAAAATTGGACATCCAGAGTGCATCAAACATGATTTAGAGCTTGTTTATGGAAAAGTGCTTATTCTGCATTTCAATGTTGTAACTTGCTGAAAACAGTGTCTACAGTGTTTTCATAACATCTCGAATACAACATAACAAAAACTTTTGATCCAGAGTGCATCAAACATGATTAGAGCTTGTTTATGGAAAAGTGCTTATTTCTGCATTTCAATGTTGCAACTTGCTGAAAACTGTCCAAGTGTTCATTTCATCTCAATAGACAGCACAGCAAAAATTGGACATCCAGAGTGCATCAAACATGATTTAGAGCTTGTTTATGGAAAAGTGCTTATTTCTGCATTTCAATGTTGCAACTTGCTGAAAACAGTCTACAGTGTTTTCATAACATCTCGAATAAACATAACAAAACATTTTACATCCAGAGTGCATCAAACATGATTAGAGCTTGTTTATGAAAAGTGCTTATTTCTGCATTTCAATGTTGCAACTTGCTGAAAACTGTCCACGGCGTTCATTTCATCTCAACCTAGACACAGCACAGCAAAAATTGGACATCCAGAGTGCATCAAACATGATTTAGAGCTTGTTTATGGAAAAGTGCTTATTTCTGCATTTCAATGTTGTAACTTGCTGAAAACAGTCTACAGTGTTTTCATAACATCTCGAATAAACTAACAAAAACATTTTTTATCCAGAGTGCTTCAAACATGATTTAGAGCTTGTTTATGGAAAAGTGCTTATTTCTGCATTTCAATGTTGCAACTTGCTGAAAACTGTCCACGGTGTTCATTTCATCTCAACCTAGACACAGCACAGCAAAAATTGGACATCCAGAGTGCATCAAACATGATTTAGAGCTTGTTTATGGAAAAGTGCTTATTTCTGCATTTCAATGTTGTAACTTGCTGAAAACAGTCTACAGTGTTTTCATAACATCTCGAATAACATAACAAAAACTTTTTTTATCCAGAGTGCATCAAACATGATTTAGAGCTTGTTTATGGAAAAGTGCTTATTTCTGCATTTCAATGTTGCAACTTGCTGAAAACTGTCCACAGGTTTCATTTCATCTCAAATAGACAGCACAGCAAAATTGGACATCCAGAGTGCATCAAACATGATTTAGAGCTTGTTTATGGAAAAGTGCTTATTTCTGCATTTCAATGTTGCAACTTGCTGAAAACAGTCTACAGTGTTTTCATAACATCTCGAATAAACATAACAAAAACATTTTTTTATCCAGAGTGCTTCAAACATGATTTAGAGCTTGTTTATGGAAAAGTGCTTATTTCTGCATTTCAATGTTGCAACTTGCTGAAAACTGTCCACGGTGTTCATTTCATCTCAACTAGACACAGCACATTTGCATCAAAGTGCTTATCATGCAACATGATTTAGAGCTTGTTTATGGAAAAGTGCTTATTTCTGCATTTCAATGTTGTAACTTGCTGAAAACAGTCTACAGTGTTTTCATAAACATCTCGAATAAACATAACAAAAACATTTTTTTATCCAGAGTGCTTCAAACATGATTTAGAGCTTGTTTATGGAAAAGTGCTTATTTCTGCATTTCAATGTTGCAACTTGCTGAAAACTGTCCACGGCGTTCATTTCATCTCAACCTAGACACAGCACAGCAAAAATTGGACATCCAGAGTGCATCAAACATGATTTAGAGCTTGTTTATGGAAAAGTGCTTATTTCTGCATTTCAATGTTGTAACTTGCTGAAAACAGTCTACAGTGTTTTCATAACATCTCGAATAAACATAACAAAAACATTTTTTTATCCAGAGTGCTTCAAACATGATTTAGAGCTTGTTTATGGAAAAGTGCTTATTCTGCATTCAATGTTGCAACTTGCTGAAAACTATCCCAGGTGTTCATTTATCATCTCAACCAGACACACACAGCAAAAAATGGACATCCAGAGTGCATCAAACATGATTTAGAGCTTGTTATGGAAAAGTGCTTATTTCTGCATTTCAATGTTGTAACTTGCTGAAAACAGTCTACAGTGTTTTCATAACTCATCCAAATAGCTAACAGACAAACATTTTTACTCCAGAGTGCTTCAAATGATTTAGAGCTTGTTTATGGAAAAGTGCTTATTTCTGCATTTCAATGTTGCAACTTGCTGAAAACTATCCACGGTGTTCATTCATCTCAACCTAGACACAGCACAGCAAAATTGGACATCCAGAGTGCATCAAACATGATTTAGAGCTTGTTTATGGAAAAGTGCTTATTTCTGCATTTCAATGTTGTAACTTGCTGAAAACTGTACAGTGTTTTCATAACATCTCGAATAAACATAACAAAACATTTTTATCCAGAGTGCTTCAAACATGATTTAGAGCTTGTTTATGGAAAAGTGCTTATTTCTGCATTTCAATGTTGCAACTTGCTGAAAACTGTCCACAGTGTTCATTTCATCTCAATAGAGCACAGCAAAAAATGGACATCCAGAGTGCATCAAACATGATTTAGAGCTTGTTTATGGAAAAGTGCTTATTTCTGCATTTCAATGTTGTAACTTGCTGAAAACAGTCTACAGTGTTTTCATAACATCTCGAATAAACATAACAAAAACATTTTTTTATCCAGAGTGCTTCAAACATGATTTAGAGCTTGGTTTATGGAAAAGTGCTTATTTCTGCATTTCAATGTTGCAACTGCTGAAAACTGTCCACGGCGTTCATTTCATCTCAACCTAGACACAGCACAGCAAAAATTGGACATCCAGAGTGCATCAAACATGATTTAGAGCTTGTTTATGGAAAAGTGCTTATTTCTGCATTTCAATGTTGCAACTTGCTGAAAACTACCACGGTGTTTCATTTCATCTCAACTAGACACAGCACAGCACAAATTGGACATCCAGAGTGCATCAAAACATGATTTAGAGCTTGTTTATGGAAAAGTGCTTATTCTGCATTTCAATGTTGTAACTTGCTGAAAACAGTCTACAGTTTTCATAACATCTCGAATAAACATAACAAAAAACATTTTTTATCCAGAGTGCTTCAAACATGATTTAGAGCTTGTTTATGGAAAAGTGCTTATTTCTGCATTTCAATGTTGCAAACAACTTGCTGAAAACTATCCACGGCGTTCATTTCATCTCAACTAGACACAGCACAGCAAAAATTGGACATCCAGAGTGCATCAAACATGATTTAGAGCTTGTTTATGGAAAAGTGCTTATTTCTGCATTTCAATGTTGTAACTTGCTGAAAAACGTCTACAGTGTTTTCATAACATCTCGAATAAACATAACAAAAATTTTTTATCCAGAGTGCTTCAAACATGATTTAGAGCTTGTTTATGGAAAAGTGCTTATTTCTGCATTTCAATGTTGTCAACTTGCTGAAAACTGTCCACGGCGTTCATTTCATCTCAACCTAGACCAGCAGCAGCAAAAAATTGGACATCCAGAGTGCATCAAACATGATTTAGAGTTGTTTATGGAAAAGTGCTTATTTCTGCATTTCAATGTTGTAACTTGCTGAAAACAGTCTACAGTGTTTTCATAACATCTCGAATAGAACATAACAAAACATTTTTTTATCCAGAGTGCTTCAAACATGATTAGAGCTTGTTTATGGAAAAGTGCTTATTTTCTGCATTCAATGTTGCAACTTGCTGAAAACTGTCCACGGCGGTTCATTTCATCTCAACTAGACACAGCACAGCAAAAATTGGATATCCAGAGTGCATCAAACATGATTTAGAGCTTGTTTATGGAAAAGTGCTTATTTCTGCATTTTCAATTGTTTTGTAACTTGCTGAAAACAGTCTACAGTGTTTTCATACATCTCGAATAAACATACAAAAACATTTTTTTATCCAGAGTGCTTCAAACAATGATTTAGAGCTTGTTTATGGAAAAGTGCTTATTTCTGCATTTCAATAGTGGCAACTTGCTGAAAACTGCTCCACGGCGTTCATTTCATCTCAACCTAGACACAGCACAGCAAAAAATTGGATATCCAGAGTGCATCAAACATGATTTAGAGCTTGTTTATGGAAAAGTGCTTATTTCTGCATTTCAATGTTGTAACTTGCTGAAAACAGTCTACAGTGTTTGCATAACATCTCGATAAACATAACAAAAACATTTTTTATCCAGAGTGCTTCAAAGCGATGATTTAGAGCTTGTTATGGAAAAGTGCTTATTTCTGCATTTCAATGTTGCAACTTGCTGAAAACTGTCCACGGTGTTCATTTCATCCACAAATAGACGCACAGCAAAATTGGACATCCAGAGTGCATCAAACATGATTTAGAGCTTGTGTTATGGAAAAGTGCTTATTTCTGCATTTCAATGTTGTAAAAACCTGAAAAAAAACAACTTGCAAAACTACCACGTCTTCATTCATCTTACCTAGACACAGCACAGCACAAATGGGACATCCAGAGTGCTTCAAAACATGATTTAGAGCTTGTTATGGAAAAGTGCTTATTTCTGCATTTCAATGTTGCACTTGCTGAAAACTATCCACGGCGTTCATTCATCTCAACCTAGACACAGCACAGCAAAATTGGACATCCAGAGTGCATCAAACTGATTTAGAGCTTGTTTATGGAAAAGTGCTTATTCTGCATTTCAAGTGTAACTTGCTGAAAACAGTCCACGTGTTTTTCATAACATCTCGAACAACACAGCACAGCAAAAAGTGGACATCCAGAGTGCATCAAACATGATTTAGAGCTTGTTTATGGAAAAGTGCTTATTTCTGCATTTCAATGTTGTAACTAGCTGAAAACTATCCACGGTGTTTAATCTCAACTAGACACAGCACAGCAAAAATTGGACATCCAGAGTGCATCAAACATGATTTAGAGCTTGTTTATGGAAAAGTGCTTATTTCTGCATTTCAATGTTGTAACTTGCTGAAAACAGTCTACAGTGTTTTCATAACATCTCGAATAAACATAACAAAAACATTTTTTTATCCAGATTGCTTCAAACATGATTTAGAGCTTGTTTATGGAAAAGTGCTTATTTCTGCATTTCAATGTTGCAACTAGCTGACAACTATCCACGGTGTTCATTTAATCTCAACTAGACACAGCACAGCAAAAATTGGACATCCAGAGTGCTTCAAACATGATTTAGAGCTTGTTTATGGAAAAGTGCTTATTTCTGCATTTCAATGTTGCAACTAGCTGACAACTATCCACGGTGTTCATTTAATCTCAACTAGACACAGCACAGCAAAAATTGGACATCCAGAGTGCATCAAACATGATTTAGAGCTTGTTTATGGAAAAGTGCTTATTTCTGTATTTCAATGTTGCAACTTGCTGAAAACTATCTACGGTGTTCATGTAATCTCAACTAGACACAGCACAGCAAAAATTGGACATCCAGAGTGCTTCAAACATGATTTAGAGCTTGTTTATGGAAAAGTGCTTATTTCTGCATTTCAATGTTGTAACTTGCTGAAAACAGTCTACAGTGTTTTCATAACATCTCGAATAAACATAAGAAAAACATTTTTTTATCCAGAGTGCTTCAAACATGATTTAGAGCTTGTTTATGGAAAAGTGCTTATTTCTGCATTTCAATGTTGTAACTTGCTGAAAACAGTCTACAGTGTTTTCATAACATCTCGAATAAACATAACAAAAACATTTTTTTATCCAGAGTGCTTCAAACATGATTTAGAGCTTGTTTATGGAAAAGTGCTTATTTCTGCATTTCAATGTTGTAACTTGCTGAAAACAGTCTACAGTGTTTTCATAACATCTCGAATAAACATAACAAAAACATTTTTTTATCCAGAATGCTTCAAACATGATTTAGAGCTTGTTTATGGAAAAGTGCTGATTTCTGCATTTCAATGTTGCAACTAGCTGAAAACTATCCACGGTGTTCATTTAATCTCAACTAGACACAGCACAGCAAAAATTGGACATCCAGAGTGCATCAAACATGATTTAGAGCTTGTTTATGGAAAAGTGCTTATTTCTGCATTTCAATGTTGTAACTTGCTGAAAACAGTCTACAGTGTTTTCATAACATCTCGAATAAACATAACAAAACATTTTTTTATCCAGAGTGCTTCAAACATGATTTAGAGCTTGTTTATGGAAAAGTGCTTATTTCTGCATTTCAATGTTGCAACTAGCTGAAAACTATCCACGGTGTTCATTTAATCTCAACCTAGACACACACCAGAGCAAAAATTGGACATCCAGAGTGCATCAAACATGATTTAGAGCTTGTTTATGGAAAAGTGCTTATTTCTGCATTTCAATGTTGCAACTAGCTGAAAACTATCCACGGTGTTCATTTAATCTCAACCTAGACACAGCAGAGCAAAAATTGGACATCCAGAGTGCATCAAACCATGATTTAGAGGCTTGTTTTATGGAAAAGTGCTTATTTCACCTGGTTAAATAAAGGTAAAATAAAATAAAAATAAAAAACTATCTCTTGGTGCACTATGTTAAGTGAAAGTGAGTCTGATTAACAGCTGTTGCATTTTCACCATTTAGATAAGCATCTTTGTGTCACTCAAAAAGTGGAACAAATTGCATATACTGTAGAAATAATTTGTAGCACAGATTGTTGGATGAAATACAAACTAACCTTGCTTACTTATTTCAAAGCAAGGGCACATATTTCAGCCTTGTGGGAAAAAACGGACAAAGAGTTGACAAAAAGCTTACAGCACCTGGTATTCCCAGGCGGTCTCCCATCCAAGTACTAACCAGGCCCGACCCTGCTTAGCTTCCGAGATCAGACGAGATCAGGCGTACTCAGGCCGGTGTGGTCGTAAGCGAGAAACTATCTCTTGGTGCACTATGTTAAGTGAAAGTGAGTCTGATTAACAGCTGTTGCATTTTCACCATTTAGATAAGCATCTTTGTGTCACTCAAAAAGTGGAAGAAATTGCATATACTGTAGAAATAATTTGTAGCACAGATTGTTGGATGAAATACAAACTAACCTTGCTTACTTATTTCAAAGCAAGGGCACATATTTCAGCCTTGTGGGAAAAAACGGACAAAGAGTTGACGAAAAGCTTACAGCACCTGGTATTCCCAGGCGGTCTCCCATCCAAGTACTAACCAGGCCCGACCCTGCTTAGCTTCCGAGATCAGACGAGATCAGGCGTACTCAGGCCGGTGTGGTCGTAAGCGAGAAACTATCTCTTGGTGCACTATGTTAAGTGAAAGTGAGTCTGATTAACAGCTGTTGCATTTTCACCATTTAGATAAGCATCTTTGTGTCACTCAAAAAGTGGAAGAAATTGCATATACTGTAGAAATAATTTGTAGCACAGATTGTTGGATGAAATACAAACTAACCTTGCTTACTTATTTCAAAGCAAGGGCACATATTTCAGCCTTGTGGGAAAAAAACGGACAAAGAGTTGACGAAAAGCTTACAGCACCTGGTATTCCCAGGCGGTCTCCCATCCAAGTACTAACCAGGCCCGACCCTGCTTAGCTTCCGAGATCAGACGAGATCAGGCGTACTCAGGCCGGTGTGGTCGTAAGCGAGAAACTATCTCTTGGTGCACTATGTTAAGTGAAAGTGAGTCTGATTAACAGCTGTTGCATTTTCACCATTTAGATAAGCATCTTTGTGTCACTCAAAAAGTGGAAGAAATTGCATATACTGTAGAAATAATTTGTAGCACAGATTGTTGGATGAAATACAAACTAACCTTGCTTACTTATTTCAAAGCAAGGGCACATATTTCAGCCTTGTGGGAAAAAACGGACAAAGAGTTGACGAAAAAGCTTACAGCACCTGGTATTCCCAGGCGGTCTCCCATCCAAGTACTAACCAGGCCCGACCCTGCTTAGCTTCCGAGATCAGACGAGATCAGGCGTACTCAGGCCGGTGTGGTCGTAAGCGAGAAACTATCTCTTGGTGCACTATGTTAAGTGAAAGTGAGTCTGATTAACAGCTGTTGCATTTTCACCATTTAGATAAGCATCTTTGTGTCACTCAAAAAGTGGAAGAAATTGCATATACTGTAGAAATAATTTGTAGCACAGATTGTTGGATGAAATACAAACTAACCTTGCTTACTTATTTCAAAGCAAGGGCACATATTTCAGCCTTGTGGGAAAAAACGGACAAAGAGTTGACGAAAAGCTTACAGCACCTGGTATTCCCAGGCGGTCTCCCATCCAAGTACTAACCAGGCCCGACCCTGCTTAGCTTCCGAGATCAGACGAGATCAGGCGTACTCAGGCCGGTGTGGTCGTAAGCGAGAAACTATCTCTTGGTGCACTATGTTAAGTGAAAGTGAGTCTGATTAACAGCTGTTGCATTTTCACCATTTAGATAAGCATCTTTGTGTCACTCAAAAAGTGGAACAAATTGCATATACTGTAGAAATAATTTGTAGCACAGATTGTTGGATGAAATACAAACTAACCTTGCTTACTTATTTCAAAGCAAGGGCACATATTTCAGCCTTGTGGGAAAAAACGGACAAAGAGTTGACGAAAAGCTTACAGCACCTGGTATTCCCAGGCGGTCTCCCATCCAAGTACTAACCAGGCCCGACCCTGCTTAGCTTCCGAGATCAGACGAGATCAGGCGTACTCAGGCCGGTGTGGTCGTAAGCGAGAAACTATCTCTTGGTGCACTATGTTAAGTGAAAGTGAGTCTGATTAACAGCTGTTGCATTTTCACCATTTAGATAAGCATCTTTGTGTCACTCAAAAAGTGGAAGAAATTGCATATACTGTAGAAATAATTTGTAGCACAGATTGTTGGATGAAATACAAACTAACCTTGCTTACTTATTTCAAAGCAAGGGCACATATTTCAGCCTTGTGGGAAAAAACGGACAAAGAGTTGACGAAAAGCTTACAGCACCTGGTATTCCCAGGCGGTCTCCCATCCAAGTACTAACCAGGCCCGACCCTGCTTAGCTTCCGAGATCAGACGAGATCAGGCGTACTCAGGCCGGTGTGGTCGTAAGCGAGAAACTATCTCTTGGTGCACTATGTTAAGTGAAAGTGAGTCTGATTAACAGCTGTTGCATTTTCACCATTTAGATAAGCATCTTTGTGTCACTCAAAAAGTGGAAGAAATTGCATATACTGTAGAAATAATTTGTAGCACAGATTGTTGGATGAAATACAAACTAACCTTGCTTACTTATTTCAAAGCAAGGGCACATATTTCAGCCTTGTGGGAAAAAACGGACAAAGAGTTGACGAAAAGCTTACAGCACCTGGTATTCCCAGGCAGGTCTCCCATCCAAGTACTAACCAGGCCCGACCCTGCTTAGCTTCCGAGATCAGACGAGATCAGGCGTACTCAGGCCGGTGTGGTCGTAAGCGAGAAACTATCTCTTGGTGCACTATGTTAAGTGAAAGTGAGTCTGATTAACAGCTGTTGCATTTTCACCATTTAGATAAGCATCTTTGTGTCACTCAAAAAGTGGAACAAATTGCATATACTGTAGAAATAATTTGTAGCACAGATTGTTGGATGAAATACAAACTAACCTTGCTTACTTATTTCAAAGCAAGGGCACATATTTCAGCCTTGTGGGAAAAAACGGACAAAGAGTTGACGAAAAGCTTACAGCACCTGGTATTCCCAGGCGGTCTCCCATCCAAGTACTAACCAGGCCCGACCCTGCTTAGCTTCCGAGATCAGACGAGATCAGGCGTACTCAGGCCGGTGTGGTCGTAAGCGAGAAACTATCTCTTGGTGCACTATGTTAAGTGAAAGTGAGTCTGATTAACAGCTGTTGCATTTTCACCATTTAGATAAGCATCTTTGTGTCACTCAAAAAGTGGAAGAAATTGCATATACTGTAGAAATAATTTGTAGCACAGATTGTTGGATGAAATACAAACTAACCTTGCTTACTTATTTCAAAGCAAGGGCACATATTTCAGCCTTGTGGGAAAAAACGGACAAAGAGTTGACGAAAAGCTTACAGCACCTGGTATTCCCAGGCGGTCTCCCATCCAAGTACTAACCAGGCCCGACCCTGCTTAGCTTCCGAGATCAGACGAGATCAGGCGTACTCAGGCCGGTGTGGTCGTAAGCGAGAAACTATCTCTTGGTGCACTATGTTAAGTGAAAGTGAGTCTGATTAACAGCTGTTGCATTTTCACCATTTAGATAAGCATCTTTGTGTCACTCAAAAAGTGGAACAAATTGCATATACTGTAGAAATAATTTGTAGCACAGATTGTTGGATGAAATACAAACTAACCTTGCTTACTTATTTCAAAGCAAGGGCACATATTTCAGCCTTGTGGGAAAAAACGGACAAAGAGTTGACGAAAAGCTTACAGCACCTGGTATTCCCAGGCGGTCTCCCATCCAAGTACTAACCAGGCCCGACCCTGCTTAGCTTCCGAGATCAGACGAGATCAGGCGTACTCAGGCCGGTGTGGTCGTAAGCGAGAAACTATCTCTTGGTGCACTATGTTAAGTGAAAGTGAGTCTGATTAACAGCTGTTGCATTTTCACCATTTAGATAAGCATCTTTGTGTCACTCAAAAAGTGGAAGAAATTGCATATACTGTAGAAATAATTTGTAGCACAGATTGTTGGATGAAATACAAACTAACCTTGCTTACTTATTTCAAAGCAAGGGCACATATTTCAGCCTTGTGGGAAAAAACGGACAAAGAGTTGACGAAAAGCTTACAGCACCTGGTATTCCCAGGCGGTCTCCCATCCAAGTACTAACCAGGCCCGACCCTGCTTAGCTTCCGAGATCAGACGAGATCAGGCGTACTCAGGCCGGTGTGGTCGTAAGCGAGAAACTATCTCTTGGTGCACTATGTTAAGTGAAAGTGAGTCTGATTAACAGCTGTTGCATTTTCACCATTTAGATAAGCATCTTTGTGTCACTCAAAAAGTGGAAGAAATTGCATATACTGTAGAAATAATTTGTAGCACAGATTGTTGGATGAAATACAAACTAACCTTGCTTACTTATTTCAAAGCAAGGGCACATATTTCAGCCTTGTGGGAAAAAACGGACAAAGAGTTGACGAAAAGCTTACAGCACCTGGTATTCCCAGGCGGTCTCCCATCCAAGTACTAACCAGGCCCGACCCTGCTTAGCTTCCGAGATCAGACGAGATCAGGCGTACTCAGGCCGGTGTGGTCGTAAGCGAGAAACTATCTCTTGGTGCACTATGTTAAGTGAAAGTGAGTCTGATTAACAGCTGTTGCATTTTCACCATTTAGATAAGCATCTTTGTGTCACTCAAAAAGTGGAACAAATTGCATATACTGTAGAAATAATTTGTAGCACAGATTGTTGGATGAAATACAAACTAACCTTGCTTACTTATTTCAAAGCAAGGGCACATATTTCAGCCTTGTGGGAAAAAACGGACAAAGAGTTGACGAAAAGCTTACAGCACCTGGTATTCCCAGGCGGTCTCCCATCCAAGTACTAACCAGGCCCGACCCTGCTTAGCTTCCGAGATCAGACGAGATCAGGCGTACTCAGGCCGGTGTGGTCGTAAGCGAGAAACTATCTCTTGGTGCACTATGTTAAGTGAAAGTGAGTCTGATTAACAGCTGTTGCATTTTCACCATTTAGATAAGCATCTTTGTGTCACTCAAAAAGTGGAACAAATTGCATATACTGTAGAAATAATTTGTAGCACAGATTGTTGGATGAAATACAAACTAACCTTGCTTACTTATTTCAAAGCAAGGGCACATATTTCAGCCTTGTGGGAAAAAACGGACAAAGAGTTGACAAAAATCTTACAGCACCTGGTATTCCCAGGCGGTCTCCCATCCAAGTACTAACCAGGCCGACCCTGCTTAGCTTCCGAGATCAGACGAGATCAGGCGTACTCAGGCCGGTGTGGTCGTAAGCGAGAAACTATCTCTTGGTGCACTATGTTAAGTGAAAGTGAGTCTGATTAACAGCTGTTGCATTTTCACCATTTAGATAAGCATCTTTGTGTCACTCAAAAAGTGGAAGAAATTGCATATACTGTAGAAATAATTTGTAGCACAGATTGTTGGATGAAATACAAACTAACCTTGCTTACTTATTTCAAAGCAAGGGCACATATTTCAGCCTTGTGGGAAAAAACGGACAAAGAGTTGACGAAAAGCTTACAGCACCTGGTATTCCCAGGCGGTCTCCCATCCAAGTACTAACCAGGCCCGACCCTGCTTAGCTTCCGAGATCAGACGAGATCAGGCGTACTCAGGCCGGTGTGGTCGTAAGCGAGAAACTATCTCTTGGTGCACTATGTTAAGTGAAAGTGAGTCTGATTAACAGCTGTTGCATTTTCACCATTTAGATAAGCATCTTTGTGTCACTCAAAAAGTGGAAGAAATTGCATATACTGTAGAAATAATTTGTAGCACAGATTGTTGGATGAAATACAAACTAACCTTGCTTACTTATTTCAAAGCAAGGGCACATATTTCAGCCTTGTGGGAAAAAACGGACAAAGAGTTGACAAAAATCTTACAGCACCTGGTATTCCCAGGCGGTCTCCCATCCAAGTACTAACCAGGCCTGACCCTGCTTAGCTTCCGAGATCAGACGAGATCAGGCGTACTCAGGCCGGTGTGGTCGTAAGCGAGAAACTATCTCTTGGTGCACTATGTTAAGTGAAAGTGAGTCTGATTAACAGCTGTTGCATTTTCACCATTTAGATAAGCATCTTTGTGTCACTCAAAAAGTGGAAGAAATTGCATATACTGTAGAAATAATTTGTAGCACAGATTGTGGATGAAATACAAACTAACCTTGCTTACTTATTTCAAAGCAAGGGCACATATTTCAGCCTTGTGGGAAAAAACGGACAAAGAGTTGACGAAAAGCTTACAGCACCTGGTATTCCCAGGCGGTCTCCCATCCAAGTACTAACCAGGCCCGACCCTGCTTAGCTTCCGAGATCAGACGAGATCAGGCGTACTCAGGCCGGTGTGGTCGTAAGCGAGAAACTATTCTTGGTGCACTATGTTAAGTGCAAGTGAGTCTGGATTTAACAGCTGTTTATGCATTTTCACCATTTCACTGAATAGCAATCTTTGTGTCACTCAAAAAGTGGAAGATGGAAAATTGCTATACCTGTAGAAATAATTTAGTAGCACAGATTGTTGGATGAAAATACCAACTAACC